>NC_143017.1:41921068-42081068 GCF_055824585.1 Amblyomma mixtum | reverse complement strand
TTCGAAAAGCCTATGGCCCATCTTTATCCAGTGTAAGTTCATAGGAAAAACCTTTTAAAAATGTCATCACCACGTATTGATTACAGTTCCAGTTGCGCAGCTGAAGAAAGAAGCCAGTATTCGAGACACGACTGACACCGTCTTGCTGTTCTGGACGTGTAGCAACAGCAGCTTCGATTACCTGCAGGTACGATAAATTAATGCATCAGCAAGCAAGATGCAGTGATGGTGACAGCTTCTTTGGGACAAATAAGTAATAATGTCTCATAGAGAAGTGAGCAGGGTTACTTTTAAAACAAGGCCTTCAGGACGTCTATCGCATTCACGGTGCTCTTTCCTTGCGCCAGTAAACGATGTGGCGTTTGTTTTGGCTCATACATAAGGTGTTTGGTAGGCATCATGCCATCGTCGTCATTATCAGTCCTTTTACACCTAATGCAAGACATACCGCCGTCCTGATCTTTAATAGCCCTGTGCAGGGCTGGCATAAGCAACCCTGTCACAAGAAATTATAGGATGTCATACCACAGCAGACATACTCCCTTGCACTAAAGACTGAGCTCCATGTACGCGAAAATGTAAGCGACGCGACGAGGCGGTGCGGCGACGACGGCTGGCGCTCGCTCTGTCGCCAACCGGCCAAACTCCATGCGTTGCGACAACGCGAAACAGAAGCGACCGCGAAATGGAGACGACCATCAGTGTTGCTGGAATAATACGCCGCAAAGCTTTTTGCGCCTATAATTAGCAAGGATTAAAATTTTGGGCAGAAAAATGCGAAGTAAAATGTGTTTACACCTTTTTCAATGAATTCAGGCTGTTTATCTGAACGCTGACGTAAACTTTTGGTAATTGGCTGTGGAGTTCTGGTTTTGGCGGTTTACCCCCCGCGCTTTTCTCCCACGTTTTTCTCCGTCTGAATCGTTGCGCGCCTTATAATTGTTTTGCTGCAGGTCGCAAAAGAACCTGCTTGCACCCCACGGCGTCGATGAGCCTCTCATTGAAGGCTTGGGCTTGGGCGTGTGCCATGGTAGTGCAAGTATAGTACCTACGGGCACTCACTCGAAAAAACTTGCCAACACAAAATGCGGCTCTTTCGAGAAAGCGCGCGAAATTACCGGCAGTGACGTACGCTGCCGGATTAGCTGCTATTGGCTAATCGCGTAAGCAACTTTTGGGCGACGAGTGAAATTTTCTGTGAATGCAGATCCCAGCGACACGACAAGCGACACGGGCATTTCGCTTCGCGCGACGGCGTCGCTCGTTGCTTGCTGCCGTCGCCTTTGCCTTCGCCTTCGCGTGAGTTTTCGCGTGCATGGAGTTCAACCTTTAAACCTTCGATGCCTTTCGATGGGCCTATTAGCCTACTGGTGTTGTCATCGACATGCGAATCTTGGAAATGTGACTTTTGTATTGATATTTCGAGGCATAACTTCAATTCGAGTTTATAGAGGCGGTGCCATTCAACCTGATATCTGAAGCCCACATGGGGCGTAAGACGTGAGCAGCACTTCCTTTTGAACCCACAGCTGTGCTTCAGTGGTTAGTATGCTCGGCCAATGGGCTAGTGGACCCCGGATTCGACCGCGGCGGCCACTTTTTAGTGGAGGCGAAATTCAAAATGCGCCCATATGCTCAGATGTGTAAGCGAATGTTGAAGAGTCCCATCTGGTCTGAGCCTTGCATTACGGAGTGCACCACAGCCCGTGTGTCACTTGGAGATGTCAAACCCCGAAATATAGAGTTTGCTTTCTTGTCCACCTTTGTAAAGGCGAGCGTTCCTTTCACCGCAATGAAAATTTGACCTTATTTAAATCACCTCAAGTGGCTATCGATGTGTGAAACCAAATTTCTTTTGCAAATCAACCCAGAGGGATTGCTAGATGCGCGGCTATTTTATTGAGGCGACAGCCTTTAATGTCTCATCGTTGTAAGCAGCAGTTGTCGACAGAGAATGTCACGCTTTTCAGTTGGTCGAAACGGTCGTGGCGTCACAGTGCGCGAATGTCAAACTGGGCCAATTGTACTTTGGCTAGTAACCATGCAACCAATTGAAGGGGCCATTAGTGATGCTCCAAGTAAGTGGGACTGAGCTTAGTTAATTGCTTAATTACCCAATTAGCCTAATTAACTTCTCTAGTCAGGCCATATAAATAAAGAAAACCTAGTAAGAAATTGGTCGAGCTCGGGAATCGAACCCCGGTCTTCGGAGTGCGAGACGAGCATGCTATCCACTCCGCCATGCCAGCTCGATGGTTTGGAATGAACAAAGGCACGTCTAGTGAATACGGTGTCTTCGCTCACTGCCATCCTCCTCCCTTCCCTTCCGGCGAGGTTTAGGTGTCCACCGAGATATGAGAGAGAAATACATTTCCTTCCCTCAAAAACCAATTTACCGACGAGCGAGGCGTAGAACCGAATGGGCGATGGCGTTCTATGGACTCCCTGGCAGCGTTGCAAGACGCTCTCGCGTTCCACTCTTAGAGGCGAAGCTTAACATCTTAACGACATATCAGTGACCACACTTTAGGTCAAAAAAGTGCACCCCCCCCCCCTGATTTTGACGGGTGTCCACCGAGATATGTGAGACAGTTACTGCGTAATTTTCTTTCCTCAAATACAATTTTCATTTCCTTCATTACGGCCCATCTTCGTCTTTCTTCTTTCACTCCCACTTCCTCCGTTCCTCTACGGTGCGGTTCAGGTGTCCACCGTGATAACAGAGATTTACTGCGCCATTTCCTTTCCTCAAAAACCGTCGCGTTGAAACGGCAAGGCATCGCGCCGAACGGGTGGTGGCTTTCCGTGGACTCCCTGGCAGCGCTACAACACGCTGTCGCGTTCCACTCCTAAAGGCGAAGCTTAAGCTTAAGCTTAATTAGCAGTTAATTAGTATTCAGGCATTAATCAGTAATTAACCATTAATTAGTGATTTGTCATCACTTAGTAATTAGTACTCAATTACATGTGACGCCACCAGTGCCACAGAAGCACTGAAAGTGGTGCGGAAAACGCTTTCGCCTCTACGCACTTTAGACAGTCAAAGTGGCCCCTGAATTTTTGTGCCACACTAAGAAAGAACTGATCTCCAAATCACGATCGAGGTTTTTCGCTCTGCCTTGCAATCAGTGAATCAGCACGCTACTTTTGAGCAGGGTCCCCGAACAAGTAGCAGGTCGGTTGAAGAATTGTCATCAGCCGTGCAGCTGTTGCCGTTTTTTATGTAGACGGTATTGGTGAACTGCTCCAGAATAAGCATAACAGCTACCGCTGTTGATAGAGCTGGATTTAGTGATTCGTCCTTGTTTCTTCTGAGAACAAGCAGCATTGACTTTTTGTATTGCAGGTATAGTTAGACCAACAGAGGTATTTGAACTCACTTTATTGAAGACCTGCAAAGGACACGCCTGTATACATGTAGAAATAATGGTATCCGATCACACTTGCAAACCCACTGCCGGGTTGAGCTTCAGGAAGAAAACACAGCAGGTGATGACAGCTTAGGCTCGGAAGTTTTAACAACGCGGGAGGTCGTGACGAGTGAATAAGTAGGTGGGGCGCTTATTCCAGCTGTTTACCCTGCGCCTTGCATAGAGGTACGCAACGGCTGTCTGAAGCAAATCTGGGAGATTTGCGCCTCCAGTTTTTAAGGCACGCGCTCTGAATTCATAATGCTGATAGGTCGTAAGGGATGTTTATTATAGGTAGCACCGTGTATAAAATGAGTAAGAAGCTGTTCGGAAGAGAGCACTGGATGCCTGCAGCATATAAGATCTCTTCAATGGTAATATTTTGTTCGTGACATGTCTCAACAAGGCAGACGCATAAAATGGTAAGCCCCAATAGATGTGATAGGTGACACGAAGAATGACCGCCCCGGCAGAGGTTAATGCGTTACGACAAAATATTCTACACACAATGTGATCGTAGTGAAAATGCGCGTGACTAAGGAGTTTCTAGTGATTGACGCAGTTCAAGCAAAAATTATAACAAGTTGAAGTTTAGCAAAAACCTGTTGACGCGTTGCACCACAAGTTCCAAAAAAATCTCTTCAATACTTCCGCCGGTAAGGACGCTTTCCGAAAGTTCCTGAACCAATGCATTAAGGGAAGAGTTCCAATGGCGGAGGTATGAACACACTGCAGGTTAGAGACCACTGTGAAATGGGTTGGTCACCCTCGGCCTCATCCGCTGACATGTGGACCGAACCGGTACTGAGCTTGGCTCTTTATTCATTCGTAGACTCCGCCATCAACAATAGTTCTGAAATGCATCAAAGTTGCGCTGCGAAGAATGCTTTGCAGTCGCACTTGATGTGAAAAGAGCCGACTTCTGAGAGTCAACATGAAGCTTTACTTCTTGCACGCTGATTACAAGGTCGGCGATGTGGTCGAATGAAGACTTTCCTCGCTGCAATCTGGTAACAATCTCTGGCTAAATGCCCTTTTTTACAAGGAATCTTCAAGATTGTACATCGCAGTATTTCATCATTCGTACTGAATGGAACTACTTGCCAAAATGAAAAAAAGCTCATGAGAAAACTCCCAGAATTTAAAATAGCCACTTCAGACGTTGCCCTTCGCTGTTCAGCAACGGTAGCAGAAGTTGGTGCAACAACAAAGTGCAACAAACTTATTTAATCTTGCACAGCAAGGTTAAAGAAACCTGGATACGAAAAAGTATCACGACCTGATGCCAATGAACGCTCATATCGTTCTAAAACACAGTGTCCTGTTTGGGCATCATGAAGAGCGAGTCAAGGCAGTCATTAGAAAAAGTTGGATCAGTCGTCTCCTCAGACCCACATGCAGATTTAGCCAAAGCATGGCCACCGAAATAAGTTCTTCACCAACCAGAATATTGGAGCAGCTTTCCTGCCGGGCCAATGCTCAGAAATGGCGCCTTTTTATTCGTGGAGAACGCGAGCTACGACCAAGTTGCAATGTTCCAGGCTGCGGCTTTCATGGTCAACAGCCGAAAAAAACCTCCTCCAATGTCCTATGCCCAAGTTTTAGACGTTGCCCATTTTTCACAATTGGGCTCGGCGAGAAACACGAGGTCATACCTTAGATTGACCCTTATATAACCTCGCGGTCGAGTAGGAGAAGTGTAAGAAAAGAGAGAAAATTCAACTGGTGACACGTGCTCTACGAACTGTAAAGAATATCTGCGTACCATGCCTTTAATTTGAAAAAAAAACAAAGCGGAAGCATAAGGGTCACCGACAAAAGTCCCAGCCCCGACATGAGCGCAGTCCTTAAACGAAAGTTGTACAATAATATAAGAGAGCGCGCCCTGCTTTCTGAGGCCAAGTAATGCTTATGTAGTCTTCCTTCTTTCTACACTGCCCCATTCTGCCACTTTTATCCCGGGAGAGCAAAGCAAAAGAGATTGCAATATTTAGTGGGGCATATCGAGCAGAACAGCGTCAAGAATATCGATCATAACAATGTCAAGCTTCCTGAGTATCATTGTGCTGGGAAAGAACAGCGCAGAGACGAGGGACAAAGAATGAAGAAGACAACAGGACCAGTGCTGTCCTGTTCTGTTCTTCATTCCTTCTCCCTCGTCTGTGCTCTGTTTTTTCCACAGCCATATGTACCAACTAGCTCAACTCTCCATTTTATTGAGTGTCATTGTTTCAAATAAAATGAAGAAATATAAGAGGAGCAACATTAGAGAGTGGCAATTGGTTTTTTTTTTTTGGTTTTGGTTTATAGGGTTTAACGTCCCAAAGCGACTAAGGCTATGAGAGACGCCGTAGTGGAGGGCTTCGGAAATTTCGACCACCTGGGGTTCTTTAACGTGCACTGACATCGCACAGTACACGGGCCTCTAGAATTTCTCCTCCGAAGAAATTCCAGCCGCCGCGGCCGGGATCGAACCAATTGAGCACTACAGTGCTCGAGGCATACAATTCGCACAAGATGTTTTGTAAGCCGCCTCTGCGACAACAAAGCCTCTGGAAACAGAAAGTCTCTCAGTATGAGAACAAACCAGACTCAAAATTTCAAAAACAATTAAATAAAGTAAGAACAAAATGAAGAGATCACTTTTGCTCATAACGCTGACAGAAAGAGCGAAATATTCGTTAGACCGGTGTACACTATTCTCCTGAACACTCGTGTGATTCTAGATGGGCAGGTTTTAATAACAAATTTCCCTTGTCGATTAGGCCTCACTGATTGGGCCACTTATGTGACGCTGGAGGTAACTAGGGAAGGTGGCTCCCTACCACCTCCAGTATTCAGACGGAATGCCATCAGAATGCATACACCTGGTATGTCGAGTTTACTGCCTCAAACAAACGCTCAGGTACAAGGTAGACCGCAGTGCAAGGCTCTGGATTATATTGCCACGTATCATTGTAGTGTTTGTTCGTTCACGCTCAAGGCTGCAGGAAAGGGTTGTTATCACTTTTGTTCGTGACGCGAGAAGCGACCACACTAATCTCGATTGATCGCAGCCACGAAAGGCTGCATCTAGGTTTTTCCAGATTTCTGTAGATGATCTTGTCTTGTTATCTGGAAGTTTCCTTGCCGGCTTTAAATTGAGCGATGCCGCGAGCGGCGGACATTCGTAGATCGACGATTGACGAGCACGCTTGTTGCTTACGCCGCCACCGAGTGATTCAGTTCTTTTGCGGGCGCAAGTCAGCCCTAATAAAGAGCTTCGTTTGCAAGTATTTCTGGTGTCTTCCTGACCGCTGGACTGCCGCCACTAAAACGTGACAATATTAGACTAGAGTGGGTCCTTTACATCCACTAACATTTCTCAAAACTAGCGTTTTTTTTTCCTTTCGCCTGCAACCAAACATGGCAATGGCGGGCGGGGTTATATCCCGCGATGTTGGGATCATCAGCGGGGCCATAAATCCACTCAGCCCCGCCGTGGTGGCGCAGCGGTCACGGCGCTCATCTGCTTCCTCGAAGCACATGGGTTCGAACCCGGTGGCGGCGGCCGAATTTCAATGATGGTGAAATTCTAGAGGCCCGTGTACTGTGCGATGTCAGTGCACGTTAAAGAGCCCCAGGTGGTCAAAATTTCCGGAGCCCTTCACTGCGGCGTCGCTCATAGCCTGAGTTGCGTTGGGACGTTAAACCCCAATAAAGCAAACCAAACAAACCCACTCAATCACCGCGAACGCTCGTATTCGGCTTGGATACTCGCTTGCAGCTTTTGTAGCTGAACATTTTAGGGCGGAAGCCTTTAATGCCTCATCGTTGTAAGCAGGAGTTGTCGACAGAAATGTCACGCTTTTCAAGTGGTCGAAATGGTCGTGACGTCATAGTGCGCGAATTTCAAACGGGGCCAATTGTACTTTCGCTAGTAACCATGCAGCCAATTAAAGAGTTATTATAGTGATGCTCCATAAAGTCAGCAATAAAATTACAATATGGAAAGGTGTCAGGCAGAGAGACACGACCTCGCCAATGTTATTCACCGCCTGCTTACAGAAGGTATTCCGGGGCCTGAAATGGGAAGAGTTGGGGATAAGAGTTAATGGAGCATACCTGACTAATTTGCGATTCTCTGACGACATTACCTTGCTAAGCCACTCAGGACATGAACTGCAAAGCATGATTAATGAGTTAGACAGCCAGAGCAGATCGGTAGGGCTAAAAATTATCATGCAGAAAACCAAAGCAACGTTCAACAGCCTAGCAAGGGAACAGCAGTTCGCGAGGTGCTGGAAGTAGTAAGAAAATATGCCTACTTAGGGCAGGTAGTGACGGCTGATCCAGATCATGAGAGGGAAATAACTAGAAGAATAAGAATGGGTTCGAGCGAATATGGCAGGTTCTCTCAAATCATGAATAGCAGTTTACTAATATCCCTCAAGAGAAAAGAATACAACCGCTGTATCTTACCGGTACTCACCTATGAGGCACAAACGTGGAGGCTAAAAAAGAGGGTTCAGCTTAAGTTAGGGACAACACAGCGTGCTATGGAAAGAAAGATGATAGGTGTAACGTTAAGAGATGGGCGGAGTGGGTGAGGGAACAAACGCGGGTTAATGTCATCCGAGTTGAAATCAAGAGGAAGAAATGGGCTTGGGCAGGGCATGTAATGCGAAGGCTAGATAACCGCTGGTCCTTAAGGGTAACGGACTGGATTCCAAGAGAAGGCAAACGTAGCAGGGGACGGCAGAAAATTAGGTGGGCGATTAAGAAGTTTGCTGGGATAGTGTGGCTGGAACTGGCAAAGGACAGGGTTAATTGGAGAGACATGGGACAGGCCTTTGCCCTGCAGTGGGTGCAGTCAGGCTGATGATGATGATGGTATAGTGATGCTTCAAGCAAAAGACATCAGTAAATAAACAAATAGAGCCGAGTAGGAAACTGGTCGAGTTGGGGAATCGAACCAGGGTCTCCGGAGTGCCAGACGAGCACACTAACCACTCCACTATGTCGTCTAGTGAATATGGTGTATTCCACTGCACTAGGTGCGTCTAGTGAATATGGTGTCTTTGTTTACTCCCATCTTCCTCTCTTCTCTTACGGCGAGGTTCAGGTGGCCCCCGAGTTATGCGAGACAGATACATTTCCTTTCCTCTAGAACCAATTTACCGATGAGTAAGGCGTAGAGCTGAACGGGCGATGGCGTTCTGTGGGCTCCTTGACAGCGTTGCAAGACGCTGTCACGTTCTACTTTTAGAGGCGAAGCTTAACACCTTAACCACAAAACAGTGACACCAGCAGCAACACCCGGCTTAAGGCTTTCGCCTCACCGCACTTTAGGCCGACAAAGCATCGACAAAGCTCGGGTTCGATTCCAGAGCTCGACCATTTCCTAATCGGTTTTATTTATTTTAATGCCCTGACTGGAAAAGCTATTTAGGCTAATTGGGTAATTAAGTAATTAATGCGGCTCAGTCCCACTTACTTGGAGCATCACTGTACGACGCTTCAATTGGTTGCATGGTTACTAGCCTAAGTACAATTGGCCCCGTTTGAAATTCGTGCACTGTGACGTCACGAGCGTTTCGATCAATTGAAAGGCGTGACATTTCTGTCGACAACTCCGGCTAACAACGATGAGGCATTAAAGCCTCCGGCCTTAAAAGTTGACGAAACAAAGATGAAACAGGACACGCCCGCGACATTCCACTATTATCGAAAAAAAATGTGCAAAAATTACCAAAATGTGTGCAAAAAAGAAAGAGCAATCTACGATGATTGCGCATTGGCATGCGCCAGACATGAAAATGCGTAAGTGCCCACTCTATAGCGTTTATGGAAGAGGAAGTAGATCTCTTGTTGGAAACCGCTTTGTGAAACAGATAATAACGGTGGTGCGTCCGACAATTATCTGTCTAGTATGTGTTGCTGCTCACATTTTGACATTTTCGGATGAATGCCCGCAAAAGCAAAACAATATTTCGGATATGCATTTAAACTTCTCTCACATTTTCGGGTTAGTCTGTGCTTCGCTCACTGCTTGTCTTAGCTCCTAATTAAAGCGCGCTGCTAAACGCAAAGGTACAGCCAGCAAGCCACCTTGGTAGACTGCACTTTAAAAGGCCATATCCAATGACTAAAAGGGCGATGGCACCACTCACCACTATCAACACCTGCCAACAAATTGCGAGCTCTTGTGCTTCCTTTCGTGTCTCGGATATCAAAGAACGCGCACACAGGGAACGATGTGTTGAAGAGAGGGGAAATAAGAAAGGTTAGTTTGAAATATTTACACGCATTACCACACTGATCATGCTTATTTTACACCGAGAGCATCCTGCACGGTCTCTTTATTATCTGGATTTTTTCTTTATCTTGAGCGTCCGTCGTGCGCTTTTCTAAAAAATGACTGTTTTAACTCTTACAGCGAATCTGCGAGCGATAGATAATCTTGCTTCTACTCCGAATTTACCTGTTCACTGAGTGCTTGCGGCTGCTATGTGTTCTGGGATTAAGTACTCAGTTTGCAAGTTTTACCCATTTATTAAGTTATGCTTCTTAATCCCCACTGATTCTGGGAACGACCGTCTTCTTTTCTGTGAAGTAGCTGGCTTTTGTTTGCAGTTCGACCATGGCTATCATAGCGAAGATCACTCGTAAGGCCAAAAATTCTGTGTCACCACGAAGTGGAGTACATTCAAATTACCCTGAATGTGATATTGGTCGAAATCCAGGAAGGTCAATTTCTTGGGCAGAGGTGGGCCAAATCTTGAAATTGGCCGGAATCAATATTGGAGGTCACCATTGTACAGGGCACATTTTGGTCCAAGTCCGATACAAAATTTGGGTTGGCTTATTGGTTTATTGGGGTTTAACGTCGCAAACAGCTCAGGCTATGAGGGACGCCATAGTGATGGACTCCAGAAATTTAGACCCCCTGGGGTTCTTTAATGTGCACTGAGATTCCACAGTACGAGGGCCTCTAGAATTCTGCCTCCACCGAAATTCAGCCGCCGCGGCCGGGATCGAACCCGCGTCTTTCGGGCCAGCAGCTGAGCACCGTAACCACTGGGCCACCGCGGCGGGGCGAATGTCAAAATTAAGTGGTGGATGCGGGCCAGATTTGGAAAAAGCCAAGGCCAAATTCGGAAATCACCCCCTGTTCGTCACATTCAAATTATTCTGGTATCGATTTAGGTAAAAATTCGAGGAGTTCGATTTTCTAGTCGGGGGCGGGCCACCTTTCGGAATGACCCAGTCCAAATTGAGAGATCACCATCGTGGTGAGAATTTTCAAATTTTGTTCGACATCGATTTTCGTACGAATGCATGAAGGTCAAATTTCGGGGGCAGGCAAAATTCGGGGTGGGGCGGGTCAATGTTTGTGATGACTGGGCTGAAATTTGGGGACCTCATCGCATTGACCATTGTCAAAGCATGCTTCGACATCTGACTTAAGGGTGTTGCTATGAAATCGCCAAGTCCGAACGTCACCTCAATATCAAATCTGCATACCTACTGAATTTCTAGTTCCTGCATGAAATAGATCGTGTCGCTCTAAATGTGATTCTAGCATTTGCGCAACCAAACGTACGTGCCTTTCTTTCGATACAGTACAAGATAACAGAGAATGGCCAATGGACAACCTGCGCCGAATCGGCCAACTGCGAAGCCACTGTGGACTACGGACGGACTCCTGTGTTCACGAGCGGTGACTTGAAACTCACACAGCAATCTCTGCGACATTACGTTTGGGTTCGCTGCTGCAATAACCATGGATGTGGACGAGCAGATGATGTCAATGTAGGATTGGACAGTGGAGGTATGGAAATATCGATTTTAAAATGCATAAGGTTTTAGTGAGGTATATGGCAATCATTTGAAATGCATGGGCCGCTATGGCGAAAGCACATCTTGAATGTGCCAAACTCAGCCGAGAACATTGTGGCGTACTTAGTACTGAGGGTCAAGAAATACATATTGCTGCGATTCAGTTTCCAACTCATGGCGAAGCGAACAGTTCAGCTTCGTTGGCGGCTGCATGACAGCAACATGCTATTATCGCAAATGATCACGCCTGGTGTTAAACTTCAGCGTAGTCTTCTTCTTCTTCTTCACCTCATTATAATGGCACATACCCACGTGGGGGGATTGGCCAAGGTGTAGTGGTATACATAAGAAAATTTTCATAGGATTAAACGTGAAATTTGAAAAATGTATTCATGAAAAACGACAGAAGAATAATTGAAGTGAAATAACAAAGAACATTTTGGCGAGAATAATAATAATTTAAAAAAAACAAAAAAACTCCAAGATTTTTAAAGGAGTTAGCAAATCAACCTACCAGTTGCAATTATGTAATCATGTAGATTCCCACAAATTGAACTCAAAGCAAATCCTTTGGCGCTCGCTCCGAACGATAACAACACTGGCATAGATAACGGGAGCCCTAACCTGGAGAGAGGGACCTCCAGGTAAATCTTTCTCTGAAGTGCGAACTTTGGACAGTAAAGCAGGAAATGGTCCACAGATTCAACGACCCCGCATGAGTCACATAGGTTTGTTGGAGACCAGCCACATCTGCATAGGTATAAATTTAAACTGGGAATCCTGCACCGCAGTCGCGTCATTGATACCTCACACTGCCTGGTGTTACACGAACGGACGTTCCATTTATACGCTAAGTACTCTCGCTCTTCCATCGCACAACGTCATCTTCATCAACATTCATGTGCGGCGCCAAGAGACCACATAAACTTAACCTCGATCAGAGCTTAACATGAGTCTAATATCGCCTCCAGATAGGCCGACGACCCAGCAAAACAAAACCATGATCCAACCAGGCTTAATACATGCTTTTGCACATCTGCTCGGTTTAACTACGTTAAAATCCTACCACTTTTTCCTTTCTCACCTAAAACAGAAGATTTGAAGGCGTAGGTGTCGCAAACCTACATTTTATTCATCGATTAGCGCACTCGATGCGATGAATAGATTCTCCGTTCCACTCGTAACAAGTACGACTAAAATATTGTAAAAATCAAGGAACATACAACCACCATCAGGTCTAGTAAACATGGCCGTAAGGCAGCAATGCTGACTTTAAGTGTGCTTTCTATCAGCCAGCCTATATTCATGAAAATTTTGTTAGCGACTACAGATGCAGTGCAAATCATGAGGACCGGTTCGACAGGTACATAGTTTGTTCACAACTCAACCGCAATGCTTCATGTCTTAGATTTTTAAGGTCCGTTTCTTTGCAGTCTTAACACTATTTACGGCTATTAATAGCCATTACATGAATGTAAAACACGAGCGACGTGTAAAACGCGATAATTCTCATGTCCTCTCTGTTTTTTTTGCGCGCTTTTCGTAATTCCCATACCCTTTTGTTATTAGGCTTGCGACGCCATTCGGAGTCTCTATGAATGTCAACCTTTCTATATTCGTTGTCGGTATAATTCGTATTGGCTGCAGGGTACTCAAGCTCACGTTTGGTCGCGTGGTAGCGTCGCTTTTTTCCCCTTACATCTAACCGCGAAATGTCGAAGCGCCGTCGAAGCAGCCTTTGGGCTACCTTCGTGTGCACAAACGACGGGTCAATTGCGCAAGGCGGTATTAACGAGATATAGTCAAATGTCCCAATATCATAGAAAAGAGGGTGTCGTTGGCGTCGTTCGCCATTATGCGAACAATTCTGGCGGAGCACAGCTTTTATATATTTCAGGTCAAAATAAAATTATGTTAACTTCAATTTTGGGGGCAATCGAACTCAGGACCTTTTGATTGTGAAAGCGGCAGTCTACCCACAAGCAACGGAATGCTGTTGGTTTAGGTGAATAAGGGTGAACGTAGTTAATGGATGAAGGTCTTCTACTTAAGTGCCTTGGAGACATGTCCTGATGCGTGTGTGAGTATTTATTAGCATGCTAATTAGAAAATAATTATACAGGGAAACTATGTGAAGTGGACCCGTTAACGCTTTTGCGCTATGCTCTGAAATATGAAGCTTAAGCGTTCCCCTATTTTTTGCGTGATTAGAGAAGGTACGAAGTACTCTTGTGTCGTGGTCTTCTACAACAGTACACAGAAAACTAGAGAACGAGATGCGCCTTTGCAGCTTCGCCAATTCCGGGAAGGTAGTGCGTGAAAGAATGGCAACTTGCGTAATTCGAGCCGGTTTTGTTTCGCTATCTGCTCTGGCTGTTGTAGTTTTACTGCTTCCTTTCGTACCTCCTAGTGAACGTAATTATTAAGTAGAAAAGGGAACGTAAGGGACGTCTGCATAAAGTTTTGCTCGCTATTTAATGTCGAGTTCTGATTGCGTGCCGAGAAGAAGATCGTGGTTTACACCCCATATATTTTTAAGAATCAACACAGCAAGAACAGGTCATTGGATGAGGGACATCATTTGCTGTTTTTACTAGTGGTACATCATGGGCTAGCCTCGTTTGTGTTCTGTTGCCCTTGAATAGAGGTTTAATAAGTGTTCCGCTCTTGTTAATGTGGAAATTGCCAAGGGCTAGGCCTCACACCGTTTTCATGTTGAAACGCTGTTTGCTCGTATGAAAAAAAGCTCGCTTCTAATATCAAGAAAGGGCGTGTTTTTCTTAAGTTACTTTGTTTTCAAATGTGTTATATCCGCAATTAATCGATGTCAAACCGCGCTGAAACATTACTCACTTTTGACACAGTTGCGACTATTATGTGTCGCAAGAGCATTACACCAGCGCGCCTGAGGTTCAGCACAGCAGATACAGAACACCACATTCGCGCCACACATTTCGTATGCACAGTTAATATTCTGACATAAATGAAGTTGTAGCATCTCGTGAGAACCGGAATAAATGCAACAAGCACTACACAGTCTACACCTGGTATCTAAGAGCTTAAAGTTTAACTGCCCCATGACCCAGCGAGTGGGTTATCTCCCCATGCACGGAGGACACATGTCCCATACTTTGCCAGGATTTTCTGTCGACTAGCATGCTTGGCCGTGCAGAAGCTTGTTTTGTTTTCTGTGCACCTTGTACTTTCTCCTCCGAGCGCACGCGATTTGGTTTAGTAAGGCCGTATTATATAAAACAAGCAATGCACATAATATATGTCACTTATATGAATGAATGCGCCGACTAATTTCAAAGCGCTGATAGTTTACTTTCCATATTTTGGGCATATATTTAAATAGCAGATTTACCTCCACGCACATGTTGTACACGATGTGATCGCTGACTTGAGAAACGCACTTCGAGGTCAAGCGTTCATCAGAGTCGTCAACCGCCTACTCGACACAGTAGGCGTTATTATGGAGCTTCTCCCTTTCAAAACATTGCGCTTTTTGGAAGTAAGCGCTGGAGAACATTGTGTCGTAAGCAGCCAGGGCAGCGGTCAACGTCCCCGTTTTTCTTTTTTGCCAGAGATGGCTGCACACGTCAGGAACAGCAGGAACTGCCAGCGCCAATCAATCCGCTAAGCGTTGGGAGCTTATGGACGGTCCTTATGTGCCTGTCGGAATCCTTTAGGATACACGTGGGACCGTAAGAAACACCTTATGTGACGGTGACCTCAGCCTCTGAATGTACTGTATTATGTGGCCAGGACTATGTTCGACGCTCACCCTTCGACACATCGTTTGGATTCGTTTGTACGCCACTTTCGCCAGCTGAAAGAAAAAGAAATCAATTTTCAAAGCAGTCATTCAAAACAGCACCGTGGCATTTCGGGAAATGAGAAGGCGCATAGGAGTAGAAAAAGCAGAGAACCAGTTATTGCAGCTCGGAAAAGAATCCGAGCTAACACACCTTTCAGGTACGCCGTTCTAGAGTAACGTAGTGTCGAAACATGGACAGTGGTCAGAGTAGTATGAAGCAAACAAATCTAAAGCTGCTTCTGCTGCAGGCTCACTGACGAGTTGCGTATTCGATCCTCACTCGTCAGCTTCGAGTCGCACAAAAGACACAATTAAAGCGCGCTCCCTCAAGACAACTAGCGTTACGACATAACAGCCTAGTCATTTAATTATTTCAGGTCACCCTTCGATCACGGCAGCAACTGTTACACCGAATAAGCAGAGCGCTGTTGTGAAAATTGTTCCTCGCCAAGACAGTAGCTATGAGGGCTTTGAAGTCACATGGCGCTGCAACGGAGGCAAGGAAGCTACCTATAGCTACGAATTTCCCGATAGAGATGCCCAGGTTTATGGCTTTAATAGATCCCCGCAGAGGGCAACCATCAAAGGTAAGTTCTTGGCACCCTGTGGTAAATCTTGTTGTCTGCTAGCCTAACTTGCCCAAAGCAATAAGCGATCACTCGTATTACACCGTCGCTTTCTTCCTCTTCCACCCACCAAGCAACGCAGATTGTTAATTGTTGGCAGGAAAACGTAGTTCCACACTGCAGTACTCTTGGTGTTGGTCGAGTGCCCCTCTCTCAACAATGATGCTATAAATTATAGAAAAGCACGCATTTCAGGATGTGGCCTCGAAGAGCAAGTTGAGAAAACTGCATGTGTTTTGGTTTTTTTAGTGAAAGTTTAATTCCGGTAATAGCAGTAACAACAGCTCTAATACAGCACCAACCTTAAAAGGGTGCAATGAGTTCGACTACCTTAACCACTGCGGCCACCTTGACCGGCTTCTCGCTATCATGTACAGCCGCCTAAATCTTTCGTCGCCGCTGTGGTGAAGATCTCTTTTCCGGTGTGAAAAGCATGTGGCGTTCCTGCGTACAGTTCGCCATGTAAAAGATGACAATGTTCATGATGGTCATGATTCATTGCCGCTGCCTTTGTAACCCTCATCATCATTAGGAACAGCCTACCTACGTCGTGTGCGGGACTAAAGCCTTTGGTGTATTCCTTCAGTTAACCGCCTACTGTGTCAGCTCCACACCCCTTACGCCTCAGAACTTTCAATTCTCTGTACCTGTGCGACAGGCCGGAACATATAACATGACATGAAGAAGCTAGGAAAGCACTCAAAACTGAAGCAGCTGGCTCGATTTGACTCATGTAGGCTTTAATAAGTGGAGGCATCATTGCTAGTACAACATAGAACATATTGCACGTGACAACATAATGATTTGGTTTGGTTTGCTTTCTGGGTTTAACATTCTGAAGTGACTGAGGCAATGAGGGTCGCCGTAGTGGAGGGAACCTGAGAATTTCGATTATATGGGGCTCTTTCATGTGCGCTGATATCGCTTAGTACACGGTCCTCTAGCATTTCATCCCATGTAAATGTGACCGCCGAGGACGGGAGCGATCCCGCGTCTTTCGGGTCAGCAGCGAAGCAACATTACCGCTGAGCCATCAGAGCGGCGAAGAGCAGAATGGCCGTGTCTGAAAAGTATTAGTCGTGGTCGTGTTTGTTTTTTAGCCTAGATGGAAGGATGGGAGTTTCCTCTCGTCGATACCGAATCGGATGGAAATGGCGTCGGATGCGTTGGTTAACATTTGGCACGCCATTTTTCATTTTTTGTTGCCGTCAAAACTATATAATATAATACAGCTCACACCTCAAGAAAGACAACCTGTTTTCTTCCAGCCTAAAATACTAGCCAATCATTTTTGACAGGAATGTGCAAAATTTCCTACACAGTGTCATAATTGCTGGCAATAGGAATATTGCACTGCCACAGCCTATAGACTATAACCCGAAAGATTGTTGAAATAACTTCTCTTCCGAAGTTGCACAATACGCTTGCATTCGAGAAAAAAAAAACGATGCGAGTATTGTTGACAAAATTTGTCTACAGAAAAGGGGGACGACCTGCTACCACGCACATTGTTTCGCGAAATACAATTTAATGCGTTCGCTGCATGACATAAAAAGAACAATACTGGGACATCAAGGATGCGAAATTCACCTGAAACCAAGAAATCGCTGCTAAGCACAGACTAGACTCTAAAAAATGACAGCTTGCTTTGTATACAGTTGTCTACTAAGGCAATAGCAAATAGAATCAGGACAACCATAGACTTCATTAAACGAAATCAGCAGGCAAGCTTTCGTAATGGATGCTCGGCAATAGACAATATTTACACTATCAATCATGTGATAGAGAAATGCGCAGAATGTAACAAACCCCTATATATAGCGTTCATTGATTACGAGAAAGCACTTGACTCAGTGGAAACCTCAGCTCTCATGCAGACATCGCGGAATGGGGGTGTGGAAGAATGTTATATGAAAATATTGGAACACGTTTGTCAGGCTTGCGCAGCTACTATAGCCTTCCATAAAGTCACCAATAGAATTCCAATACGGAGAGGTGCCAGGCAGGAAGACACGATCTCGCCAATGTCATTCACCGCCTGTTTACAGAAGGTATTCCGGGGCCTAAAATCAGAAGACTTGGGGATTAGAGTAAACAGAGAATACCTGAGTAATTTGCGATTCTCTGACGACATTGCCTTGCTAAGCCACTCAGGACATGAAATGCAAAGCGTGATTAATCAGTTAGACAGGCAGAGCAGAACGGTTGGGCGAAAAATTAACATGCAGAAAGCCAAAGCAATGTTCAACAGCCTAGCAAGGGAACAGCAGTTCGCAATTGGTAGCGAGGTGTTGGAAGTAGTAAGAGAATATGTCTACTTAAGGCAGGCAGTGACCGCTGGTCCGGATTATGAGAGGGAAATAACTAGAAGAATAAGAATGGGGTAGAGCGCATATGGCAGGTTCTCTCAGATCATGAAAGGCGGTATACCAATATCCCTCAAGAGAAAAGTATACAACAGCTGTATCTTACAGGTACTCACCTGTGGGGCAGAAACGTGTAGGCTAAGAAAGTTCAGCTTAAGTTAGGGACAACGCAGCGAGGTATGGAAAGAAAAATGATAGGTGTAACATTAAAAGATCGGAAGCGGGCGGAGTGGGTAAGGGAACAAACGCTGATTAATGACATCCTAGTTTAAATCAAGAGGAAGAGATGGGCTTGAGCAGGGCGTGAAATGCGAAGGCAAGCTAACTGCTGGTCCTTAACGGTAACGGCGGGGATTCCAAGAGGAGGAAAAGTAGCAGGGGCGGCAGAAAGTTAGGTGGGCGGATGAGATTAGGAAGTTTGCTGGGGTACAAAGGCCGCAACAGGCAAAGGACAGGGTTAATTGGAGCGACATGGGAGAGACATTTGCTCTGGAGTGGGCGTAATCAGGCTGATGATGATGATGATGATGATGTGTACTTAGCTTGTCAAAGTGTTAAGATGATGTCTTTGGTGTGTCTCTGTGGTAATGTTTGAATGAGACTGACGTTTGAGTGGGTGAAACGAAATGACGGCGCTCTCTTTGCCTGTGTTTTTCACTCTTTGCTGCCTCGTGCCCAGAGTAGCGCTACTGCGATATAAAGCACGAAAAATAAAGCATTTCTTTTTTCAATAACTCATGCAAGGAGACACTAGCGATGACCGTAATGAGGATTTCGGTATAAGGCCATGTGCGGGACATGAGGACTGGCAGGCTTCCGTAATCCGGAAAAATACGAACACCAAACAGAGGCCAAAGAAAGTACCCCTGCTAGAGGTTTTAGCTATCCGCCGCTTGCTTTTGTAGTGAGGGAGCTATACTACGCCAGCCGCTTCGTAAGGTCAGCGTGGTTGCGCGCTTAGCCATGGCACCACGGGCAAGGCGTCGCGCCTAACGGGCGATGGTGTTCCTACATAAAATTTAAAATTGGTTTTAGAGGAAAGCGAATACACATAACTGTATCACATATCTCTATGGACACCCGAACCACGCCATAGAGGAAGGAATAAAGAGTGGGGCCAAAGAAATGGTTTGCAGTCAGATAGATATGTTTATTTGAGTGTTGCTGAACAACCAAGCGGCCTAAACGAGCGCACACTAGGTCAGATACATCAGAATGACTTCTTAAAAACATTTAAAACCAGGCATGAAAACAACAATTGGGCAAATATGTCCTTTTATGAGGATTTATGAAGGTTTAAAATCCCAAAGCGACTCAGCTAATGAGAGACGCCGTTGAGAAGGGCTCCGGAAAATTCGACCACCTGGGGTTTTTTAACGTGCACTCACATCGCACAGTACACGGGCGTCTAGAATTTAGTCTCCAACGAAATTCTAGCCGCCCGCTTCGTCAGTTGTGCGCATGCGCGGAGTGTCGTCATAGATGCGGCGGGTATATATATCACTGCGATAAAGAGCCTGTGGTAGAAATGGGAAGCTCGGAGGTATCTAGGGCTCCTCATAGGAACTAAGGCAAGAGGTGGCGGTGAGCCGAGGAGACCGATGACGAGCGCACTAAGCATCTCGATAAGCGACGTAAAGAGAACACGGCTACACGGGCCCGCTTAGGTGACCACAGTTCATCTGCGACGACAGGTGACGATGAATCGAGCTGTGCGCTCCTCGCTACTGTACCAGGTTTAACCATAGCTAAACCATAGCCACTTTTTGCAGAAGTCAACTCATCAGCAGGGTACTTTGTGTGCCGCCAGCATGGTGAGGCGACTGACTGGCAGCCAAATCCAGTGCGTCGACCTACCTACCTAAAACTTTGTCAGGTGCAGATGAGGAAGTAAAAATGCGCCGACAGCCAAACAAAGCAGGATGAACAGACCTGACGGAAACAAAAATTCAACATGGAATGCTCAGAGTAAAATATCCGCCGCGAAGGCTATGTCCATCGCCTTGTGATTCTAAGCTCGGAGATGGGAGTCTACTTATGGCTACTGATTACTGATGAAGCCAAGCATGCTCTTTTGCTGAGCGTTGTTAGTGCACATAGAGAACCATTGCGGTAGCAGGCAAAGGTAACATCTGGATACCTGAAGACACATGAAGATACAGGAAGAAATGGAGCATATTTACACACATATACACGCACAAAAAAGAGCAGCCTAAAAAGTCACTACCATCGAAACCACCAGCACAATCTCGTGCCTGTATTTTTTACGCGGCTTGTGAAGCTTAATGCACCGTACTGATGCCAGTGCCGGGATCCTGTTTAAACGATTTTGCAGGGTTGCCCTCCAACGCAGCGGAATGTGAGTTCTTTGTCTCAACGTTTCAAGATGTCCACGGACGAAGATATTACAGTTCACCAGTCCAGGCCATTCAAGCCTAGATTCTGAGCTGGATTGACAGCAGAATGGCTTCATTTATTGGTTGCGTTCAGCTTTTGTGATTTTTACTGAAAAGCGCGCTGAAAATAAAAGTAGTCCAGATTATTTTAATGCATGTTTAACCAGGTCCCAGTTTCCTTAAACTTAGCGCCATCTCACATTGCATACCTCAGTAGTACATACTGCCAATAAACACTTTAGAAAACTATAACGAAGCTCATTCAGTGCCATGTATCTAATGGGCATCAAATGGGTTAAAATCGTTCCATCCGCCCGCTCCTCACAGATGACTTTATTAATAAAAGCAGTGGCCTTTTCTTAGGTATCGAAATACACTTTTTTTTGCAAACTCCCTATTCATATTAATTAGAACATGAGTGTAGTTTTGTCAAGGGCGAATTCGCAGATCCACTGAATGTGGATTTATTGAGAGGGCCGACAAGCTGCCAGGAAATCGTGCTGGAAGTCTTGGTGATGGGCCAGCCATTAAACATATCCTGGTAAACAGCTGAAGGGGCGAAAAAAATCGGCAGGCTTATACCGTAGTTAAACCGACGTCGTCGCTCTAAAGGTCTGTATTGCTTGGGTTAACTTGTTTAGGGTGGTAGAAATCACTCGTTCGATGAATTGGTTTGGCAAAGGAATTTTTCTCACGTCCCCAATTTGCCTGTTCAGTCCCCTTTTTTTCGTCCTCTTTCATCGGTGCGGCATACCTCCAAGGGTAGAGGTTTAACGTAGGTAAACCCAAGTTGTAGACGTAAACGTCTTTTTGCTTGGTTTATATTCGTTTATCTAAGTTTAGTTTTTAGTTCTCTATTTTTCATTCGGTAGTAATCTTCAAAGACGCGGCACGTCTGTACACGATGTTAGTTAGTGGTATTAGTTGATGAAGGCTAGACGTGCAATGATGGGCATTTTTCTATTGTGTTGTAGTATAGTTGTAGGTGTGATCGCCTGCGCTGATACCACAGCGCTCTCATGGAGAGGCCGGCGAGGCTGGTCTATTTGCACGGTCGCGGCTATATTTAATTAATTAAGTAATTTAAAGTCAGTTCATGGTCAGGCATCAGGGATGACACGGCTTTCGCAGCTTTCATCTTGAAGTATAGCTTTCGCTTTTAAAGGCCTCCTCTAAACAGAAGTACCGAATTCATAAAGAGCCACATTTTAAAGCTTACAACTAAACTTCGAGCGCTTTTATTAAGCGCATCTCGTGCTTTCAAAGCGTCGCAATACATAAATATAAAGAATAGAAAGGTATTCAAAAACTATCAGAGCTGATAGCCGGTACATTATTCTTAGTCTCGTATTTTTAATTTTAAAAACGCAACGTTGTCGTGCCTACTAAGAACAATCTGGATGTTAACCTCAATCTATAAAAACATGCCATTTAAATGCTTAAGGAATATATAAAACATGCACAAGATAAGCCTTCCGTAAGTAAAGCGTGCAACCAACGCGTTCACTGGTGTTGAAAACCGAACGTTGTGAGGTAGTTTCAGCGACACTTCCGGGCAATATTAGTTACGTTCTTTTCTCTAGGAGTTCCTTACTGTGAATAATGCACTTAAGTGAAGCCCCAAAGTCGGCACACGCATTAAATATTTTCGAGCCGAAATAGGGAAAAATGGTAAGCAAATACATGAAAAAGTCATTTAAGGCAGAAAGCTTGGCCAGTTGGTGTTTGGATTGAGAGGACGTAGTAGTAGCGCTAAAAAACAGGGATGGCAGGGTAGAAGAAGACACCACAGGCGCTAGATATCAACTGACGTTATTCCCGAGAAATACCGCGCATTTACAGGCGAATATCAGGTGCCAAAATATCAACAATCAAATCGCATGCGTGACAACACTTTCCGACGCGGGAACTTCAGTTCTTTAGTAGAAAGATAAATATTTTGTTTGCTCACACACGATTTCCTTTTCATGTGAATTAGAAAGAATTCCAATACCTCCCACTCCTTCTCGTCTGCATTTACATATATCACACTTTTATGTTCAAAGAAAGGAGCAAGTTTTTTGTTCTTTTGTGTTGCGGTGTGCTGCCAAGTGTAAAGAGCGTGACAAGCTCTAGAAAAGTCCTGCTCACACAAAATGCTTGAGGGTGTACAAAAGCAGGCCGGTCGCTTCACTAAGGCAGGTTTTCCTTTGTACCTGGTGGCATTGCTAGCTGAAAGCCTGGTATACAAGGTAAAAGTTGGGGACCATACGCAGATGACTGAGCGACAAGCTCACGAACGGGCTAGATGTTGTTGGGACTGGGAGTCCGAGCCAGGAAATGGTCGAGGCGACGGTGAGTCAAATGACTATTATGTACAGTACGTACAAGAGCTTTTACATGATACAGGGCCAAGAGCACCACGGGCTAGCACAAAGAAGAAGGGCGGCCCCGGCGGCGAGCGTAGCTCCGTCGTGATGGCTCTTCTGCTGCCCGTCTGCTGCGCGGGCTCAGCGCGGCTCCGTTTTTAAAGCCGCCGCTGTCGGTTGCGGCAGCCAGCAGTTCAAATTCTCCAATCAGGTCACGGCACTGGCCACCGTTCAAATTAGACCAATGGTCGAGAGGCGACGGCCGGCGACGCGTCGGAGGAGCCCGCACCGACGGAGAGGAGGGGAGGAGAAAGGGTCCGTGTCGGCGCCGGCGTGGCGGGATGAGTCACGCTGCACGTCGCGACATGTCCGAGAGAGTCTGGGCCTGCTTTGAGCGACGGCGGGCGCGCAGCGCTTGTTTCCAGAGAGGCCAGCCAGCGAAATGTGGGCGCCGGCAGTACAATGCGTGGAACTGCCTCATGTTCACCAGCTTACGCAGCGCCTTAAAAATGATGGCCATGAAACGCAATATCAGGGTTGTGCTTATTGCACCCAACAAACTCGGAAAACATTGTAGACTTGTTAATGATGGTTCCAAAGAAAAACTGCCATGCCCGATCAAGCATGAGAAGCCGTTTTTGGCCCGCAGGACCAATATGATGCATCGAAATCCGCTATATTGCGGAAAATGCTACATCGGCCAACTGGCCGTTGTATCAACGCTCGCCTCATGAGTCACAAGAATCTGGCAGCTGCTATATCAGGCCCTGGACACTTGGCGGCACACTGCAAACGATGTAAACATAGTGAAAAAACGTGTACCCCTTTCTTTGAGCAGAGACGTTTGATATATGTAAATGCAGACCAGAAGGAGCGGGAAGTATGGCACGCGTTTCTTATTCACATGCAAAGGTAACAGCGTGTGAGCAAATTTAATATTTATCTTTCTAATAAATTGAAGTTCCTGTATCCGGAAGGGGCGTCATGCATGCGATATGATTGTTGATATTTTGGCACCTGATAGTCGCCTATAAATGCGTGGTATTTTTGGGGAATAAAGTCAGTTGATGTCTAGCGCCTGTGGTGTTTTCTTCTACCCTGTCATCCCTGTTTTTTAGCGCTACTGCTGTGTCCTACCAATAAAAAAAACACCGTGAAAGTTGCAAAGAGTGAAAGCCAGACCTGACACTTGGTTTTAATGGCAAAAGTTGTCGTGTATTCCATGCTACACTAAGGCTACCCAACTGCATCAATGTATACGTGTTCACCTATGTTCTCAGATCATAGAAACACAGTTAGCGCGTCAAAATTTTGAGAGGTGAATCAAAATGGCCCTTCTGTCTCGAGCAATGGATAATGTATAAGGTATGTGCTATCAGCGGGAGTGCAGGCAACGACCGCATGTTTGAAATTAGCTTATGGCGTGCGGACAGCACGTCAGATTGTTTTTGAGCACATGCCCTGGCTAGTTTCACGGTCGATGAAAAACAGCGGCAGAGAGAAACGAAGACCAAGAAGTAACACACACTTAACGAGGGCGATGGTGCAGCCTATTTACACTGAACAACTGCCAGCATTCTCAATGCTTTCGTATTATTATCGACAGGGATCGCTACTCCGGAAATTCATTGCTTTCCTCATTAGGCCCACCTAATGAACCTTTTATCATGTACGAACTAGCTCAGTATTCCACCTTATTAGTTCCGCTCAATGCACACAAGTGAGGAGTGGTGTTTGGCCGGCCTTAGAACGGTGCTGTCAGGCTGGAGTAAAGTTGTCTGGTTCTTCCTTCTTCACACCTCGCTTGCTTCCAGGTGCTCGTTTATTTGGCGTTGGACTCGTAGCATGCAATCAGGCGGTGGACGGAGGATAACACTCGGGAAAAAAAGGAACTGGAATTTTATAACGCCCACAAAAATGTAAAGAATCAAATACACACAGAGAAGAAGCAGGGGCTACGCACTCTACTACCAAAGCTGTCAAAAAGGTAAGACTCTAGCTGCAAGCTCGCTCTTCACGGCTTGTGCAAAGCCGGGGCCTGCCTACATGGCTGCGCGAAGCCTCACAAAGAAACTCTCAGCTACCAAAGCTGTCAGAAAAGTATAGTCCTGCTCAAAGCTCCCTCTACAATGCTTGCCGAAAGCGGGGGCCAGCCTACATCGTTGCATGAACCCTCACCTAGAACAGCATAACACGACAGAACGCGCTGTTAAATTACCTAGTACAAGTTTTCAGAAACGGGAGAGGACGTTAAGAGAGAGAGGAGGCGTTGCAGCTCCCTCCCCATGTGCTCTCGAGAGGGCTCTAAATCCCTCGAAAATCTCTTTGAGCGCGCCCTCCTTCGCCAAGGTCGGTGGGGGAGGAGGTTCCGGCCCCTGCGTTGGAATGCGCTTACAGCCGCGCGCGCCTTCGGAAACGTTCGTGAAAGTTTCTTTCGCCTTCTTATTTTCAGCGCGCTCTGCAAACGCCATGCGCTCGCTATAGCGTCCTCGCACGCCCCACCATAGGAAGATTGCTGTGCTGTGTTGCCCAGCCAATCTAAACATAAACAAAAGGCCGCGACTTGTCGCCTGCACGCTAAAGTTTGTGAGTACAGTTCTCGTGTGTTGTCCTTGCGCGGCGTGCAGAACGTCCACGCCGAGTCGAAGTTCTTGCAGTCTTACACTCAACACTAGTCCGAGTTCGTACGGTCGTGCACACAACAGAGTTCATGGAGTCGTTCTCTGTGCACTGTCCCTGGAGCGCACACCGTCCACCGGTGTACACAGGGGGGCGGGAATGTCCACGCCCGCCAGCGGAACATGGCTCTGGCTGAGAGATATTTGCGACTAATTGGTCGCAGAAGCCATGCAGGTGCATCGCGCCTAGGAAGCTACACCGCATCGCGCGCTTCCTATCCACTGTACGCCTGTTGCCGCATGGATCTCTCGACGCCTCACAGTGCGTGGTACCCCGTCGCATTTGGTTGTTAGTAGCTTGTCTGTCACGGCCCTTAACCGGCATTTCTAGATTTCATCGTGCGTGCTTCTCTCGCGAGAGTGAATTGCTTCCCTGAGGTCGGTGGTCTCGTCGCACGCACCTATTTCTGTTGACTCGCCTTCCAAGGAATTCAGCCAGCGTAGCCGCCTCAGGCTTTCTGTCACGTCCGCCAAGCGCAGCAGGCAGTGCCTCAGACATCTCGTTGTATGCGGGGGCTTATACCACTACACCTGCTGCGGTGTCTACAGCGTCGTTTGTCTTTGCGAACTGAGTCGTTTCGCACTCGTGATCCGAGTCCCTCGACCCCAGCCGGGATCATCTCAGTTGGTTCTCCGAACGCAATGGTTTCCTCTTGTTAACTTATCATTGCACTTGATCGTCGTTCTCTTGGTTTATGAAGTGATAAAGCATCTTAGTTTTTCCGTTGTACGCGATGACTTGAGAAACCTCGTCTGATTCCGAACCCATCGTGCCTGTTAACGTCTTCCGATCGCGGAGGATTTACCGTCGCTGTCTCACTGCCGCCGCCCAGCTGTTGCAGCAGCTCCCATTCGTCCCTTGAGATCAAGCAATGCACGCCCTCCGTGAGCTTCCTAGTAAGGGCGCACACCAGCTGTGGCTTTTTGAGGGGTGTCCAAAGCCAGTGTTTCTCGCCTCAGGTTCAGACGCAGGGAGGGCGTGTGCCTTCAATTACCTCACAAAAGCCGAGACCAGCTTAATCCAGCACGTCGGTTCGTTGTCTTTACTCGGTACCACGTCTTTCCTGATCACGGTGATCTCCGTTCCCGTGTTGAGAATAGCGGCGGTTGGCACACCCACGCATTCAATTTCGAGTTTATTTAACTTGGATATGCGCGGTTCGTCGCTCACTCTAGGCACTTTTATCTCAGCATCCAGTGTGCCGGCAGCAAGCATTGTTCGAGATGGTGCACTTTTTTCCTCGCTTGCTATCGCTAACCTGTGGTTTCGCGCAGCTTTTTCGGTGACATTGTACTTGCTTTTGCTGGTCTTCCGAGAGAGCGGGCAGTTTCTGCATATGTGACCTACTCCGCGGCATTCAAAGCAGCAGGTGCGTTTTCCCTGGTTCACACCGCAGTCCTTCTTGCGCTCCAGCGCTGTCGCCAGCTGTCGCACACCTGCACCTTTACCCTTTGTGTCCTCAAACGTGTCCAGCTAGCGCAGTAGGTGTGAACCACTTCTTGTCCTCACGCAGCCGCATGCACTCTTGTCCTTCAGCGCTAAAGCCGGCTTTCATGCGGTCTGCTGTTCCTAAAGAAACAATTTCGTTTGTTCCCGCCTTTCTGGACTGGACGTAATAGACACAATATGTGCGCGCCCGGGAAGAGAGCTGCATCCACGTCTCGGCTGTCCTCTTGAGTGCATTTTAAAAGCGCTGCAGGTACACTCTAAGAACTGATACTCTCTATGATAGAGTATACCGGCTACTGCACTCTCTTTAGCAGCAGTTTACTCCGCCTAAATTCCCTAAGGAGTGAAACGCCTCCTTCGGTAAAGAGTAAAACTGCGAGCGCATTCCCTCTAGGGCCTGAGGGAGTTGGAGGTTGTTTATTTTCTTAGCTTTTGTACTGAAGCGGAGCCATATATATAGTGACCTGTGACTCGCATCTCTTGCAAACTAGTGATAAGCAAAAACAACCTAACAAGAAAGTGCGCTGTGCTCCGCCCACAGAGCCAGACCTTGTACATAACCGATACGTGCTGTGTACACTTTCGAGATCATTGCGTTGCATTCATACAGCATATTTGATTTGATTTCAATGGATTTTACGTCCCAAAGCGACTGCACTGTTATCGCGACATCCCAAAGCGAAGTTCACTAACATCGCGCAGTGCATGAGGCTTTGGCGTTTCGCTTTCATCGAAATGCGACCGGCGCGGGCTTCTGAATAGTCTATACCATTCAGCGAAGTCATACACTTCCGTAGAATGCGTATAAGAAAAGACTGTCATGGTAACTGTCGCAATTTATCCTAGACATTAGTTTATTGCTGTGTGAACATATTTTATGCCCTTCGGAACCGCTATTCACATTTTGGAACATCTATTTCAGCACCACAACCTCCAAGAAAAAGCGGTTCTCAGAAACGAGCGGTGCTTCTGTTAAAGAAAAACACTTTTGTCAGATCCCGTAAACCTTCGCGGTCGACGGCGAAACATTAGTCTAAACACTTTGTTTTGCATTCCTACTACGGTATGAATGATCGACGAGTGCTCTAGGGAAGCTACACATCATTTTAATACGAATAATAGTGCATCAGGACAGCAGTTAACTCGTTCGCGAAGGGCGAGTCAACGTACCGTGCACCATGAAATTGCTGTCGAGTAAAGATTTACCGTGGCGTTGTGGTGTTCAGATGTTGCCTTTACTGTTTCATCATTTACTGAGCTGTGCCAACTCTAACCAGTCAGCGATCTACCAATTTAGAGAACAGAACTCGCGACATATACGCACGAAACTGCCGCTGAACACAAAATGTTAGCATATATAACTACTCAAAAGCTTTACCACTCGTTCCAAGTATAGGCGAGAGGTAGCGCACTCGGTTCGCAATGCAGAGTTTCCCGGTTCGAATCCTCCCTCCGGCGCAGCTTTTTCTATTCCCAGCCATTCGTAATAAAGGAGTGTTTCTACTCCTGCAGAGGGAGTGCGCCTTGAGGAGTGCGGCGACTCTGGAAAAAGGAGTGAAATATGGGACAAGCGTATACTCCATCGAAAGGAGTTCCCCGCTCTCCTTTAGTTCTTAGAGTGTACTGCACTGGGGTCAGCTCTAGCTCGCTAAGTAAAGCGGCCTTCACTGCCTTCACTGATCGCGTGTAGCCATTGCCACCTTGACCTTAGATGGTCTGTATATCACTCGCCGACCTCGAATGGCAATTTTTCAGGGCGATGGGCTCATCGGCCTCAATCGGTCTTTCCAGTTTTCTTCTTCTGCCTTTCGGACTTCTGCTTCTGCCTTGCAATCTCTTGCGTATGCTATTGGCTTTTCGGCTTCTATGTTTCTAAGCTCGAGCTCGTACTCGAGCTGCAACATTCCCTTAGTCTGACCAGCTCTTTTCGTCTCCTTCCTACCAATGGCTGATGTAGTGCCACTCCTCTAAACCACACACCTTCCGCTCTTATGCCTGAGGCGCGCAAGCCAATAGACGCCGGAAATCCCGGTCACCTGAGCAAGCGGTGCTCCTTTCTCACCGCGTCGCTCCTCGCAGCGATGCCACCTCCTCACGTTGGTGCTTCGGGCCGTCACTACTTGCGGTCCTTGCGTCATTTGCATGCGTCTATGGTGCCGTTCGCGCCTTGAATGACCGGGAGTCTTGATGAGCCCAGGGATGTGTTGCACCGGCTTGAGTAGTGCGCTGGTTCTTGCGGAGTGCCAGTGATAGCCAAATGCTGTCAAGACAGCGCCGGTAAAGATGATAGGTTCTGCGTTCCTCACACTTCGCTTCCTTCTTAGTGCTCGTTTATTCGGCGCTGCAGGGCTCACAGCAAAAAACCAGACGATGGACGGATGATGACACAGAGACGAACAAAGGAACTGCACCTTTATAACTTTAAAAAACTGCAGAGAAGAAATAGGCGCTGCATACTCAGCTACCAAAGCTGCCGCAAAAGTAGGCCCGAGCACCGATCACGCTCTATATGGCTTGCCGAAAGCCGGGGCCTGTCTACAGCGCTGCGCGAAGCGTGACCTAGAACCGTTCAACTACCAAAGGAAACAAAAAAGTACACTTTAGTACCTAACTCGCTCTACATGGCTTGCCGGGTACATCGCTGCACGAAGCTCAACCTCGAACCGCATAACATGATGCAACGCGCTCTTAAATAACCTAGTTGGAAATTTCCAGAAACAGGCCAGGGCACTGAGAGAGAGAGGAAGCGTTGCACCACACGTTAAGCTGCGTCTTCCTCTCCCTGTCTTCTCGGGAGGGCTGGAAATTCGCTCGAAAATCTCTCCGCGCCCGCCCCCTATCGTCAAGGTCGCGGACGGAGGAGGTCCTGGCCCCTACGCTGGGATGCACTGACAGCGCGCTGCGTTCGGGAACATTCGGCAGACTTGTTTTTCTCTTGTTTTTTTCGGCGCGCGCGATGCGAACGGCTTGCGCTGGCTATAGCGGCCTTATAGCAGGGTATGGAATAGGCTTCGTTTATAGTTTATTGCTTTTAACGTCCCAAAGCGATTCAGGCTATGAGGGATGCCGTAGTGAAGGGCTCAGGAAATTTCGACCACCTGTGGCGCTGAAATCACAAAGTACATGAGCCTCAAGCATTTCGCCTCCATCAAAATGTAACCGCCGCTTCCAGGATCGAACCCGCGTCTTAAGGGTCAGCAACCGAGCGCCTTAACTACCTAGCCACCGCGGCGGTGGCATGAAGTAGGCAGCGAAATAAAACGTGGACGGTAACATTGCCTCAAGCATAATAAAGACTTTTAGTATTGCCTGTACCCCTATCGCATGTCGCGCCATGTTGCTACGTGCTATTTAGACCAGACGCACCAGACGTGCTGCACTGAGCTCGTCGGCACCTAGAGTCATCTTGCAGCCTCATCGCGTGTCTGATTGGATTCTACTCAGGAGTCATGCGCCCCGCTCGCGGGCAAGTGACGTCATCTGTTGGCTTCGCGGCGAAAATTAAAAGTATTTGGCTGTCGCTGTCTGCTTGCTGTGAATGCCGGCATCCTCTTCCCTGCGCGAAGGCACCTTTCGGCATACATTCAAGGGAGGGTAAAGAAAACGCCACCCGGAGAACGACGCAATTGTGAACGCGGCTGTGAACGCCGGAAGAAGCACTCATGCTTCGGCCACGACGCAAGGAAGGCGGTTGCTCTATTTCTCTACATTGCTTTCAGCATTTGTTGTCACGTTCAACTGAAAGGAAGGAGTTTGCAATTCCTTCTGTGTAGTGACACGAGAACTAAACTGATGCGACCCGGCTTCTTTCAACACTTCAGAAGTGGGATTAGTCAACGTGCGCTCAACTGTAAGGCCAGCTCCACATCACCTGTCACTAGCTGCGGTGCGTCTTCGACAGATACAACAAGCAAAGAAGTTCTCGAAGAACAAGGAAGCGACGGAGGGAAAATAACGCCAGCCTACGCGGATGCGAGAACGCGGTGACAAGCGGCGTCGTTCCGTCTCCCGAGGCAACGTTAAACGTGGCGGAGATCCTGCAAATACAGCCCACCAGCGTTCCGGCGGAATATGCAATAATAATGAGTTGCAATAAGATTTGTAGGGCTAGTTGGTTGATACTGAAGAAGCGCGCAACAGCACGAAATGCTTACGATAGCATGAAAAATGACAAACGACAGTTAAAAGGACAGACTGTCAAATTTATTTCTGAAGGAAGCACAATATTGCCCAACTGAACCTCATCGAAATGTTTCAAAATCGTCACTGGTTGTAAAGCGGTACGGGCGGCGATGAGCAAAAGCTTTCGCCCCGAAATGGCAGATGGTAGCTGCGCCTACAAGAGATTACCTTCGATATGGAATATAGGAATATCGAAAAGGGACATCAATGGCACATGATCATGCCCTGGCCAGCTCCGTGCACTACTCTCCTGGAGTCAGGCATTGTTCTTCGTCTAGTAGAAGTTTTCGCCACGAACATAGTGATAGAAGATATTCACGACAATGCCCACTAGAACGATTGAAACGTTCAAGCGCTGGACGAAAGGCTAAAAAGAAAAGATCACCTCTCCAAACAAGACAGGCACATCTAAACGAGTATTGGTTGCGTAACAGCCCAGTATTCAATAGAAATAAAGACTACTCGGACGAAAGAGTTCTCTGAGGGGCTCCAAATGAAGCCCACTAGAGATTCGTCAGAACATTTTATGACGACATTAGACATTTTGCCGTAGAGAAAACCTTGACGAAACCAAGAAAAACTACTGGTGTCAAGGAAAGAAGCGCTGCGTAAGTTGATACAATGTTTCTTCCATTGAATGCCAATTACAAAAGACGCCATCCTTAAAAAGATCAGGCAAGCTTTTTAACTTTGATGAAGTCAAAAAGTGATTTCAAACGAAACACATTGACCACTTTCCTTTCGTAAGACACAATTTCCGCAATGCCTACATAACTGAATTCGGTGATGCTCTGACGAAGTTTGTCTGGTTGCGGGCAGTTCGCACCCTAAGAGGTGCTCCAGTGACAGTTTCTACACGACGTGGCGGCCACCGACTATGGTCACCTTGGCCCACCGACTATGGTGATCACGGGCAGGAAACTTTGTTCGCGAGGGCCTGATTTAAAGCAGGATGTGAAACCTACAATAGCACGCAAGTCAAAATTGCAACTGCCACACCTCAAGCTAACGGTCAACTGCATGATACAAACGCGTGGTAACCCTAGTGGTGGCGAGCTTGACAAAAGACGCGAACGGCAAAGACTGGGATTTGACTTCGAATTTGCCTCAGGGGATGTGGGACACAAACCACACACTCAATCAAGCCACTGAAAAAGCTCCTTTTGGGATTCTCTTCAATTTCAGGCCACGTAGCATGACAGGCGAATGTGTACAAGATGCCTTTGCCGAAGATTTCGACCAAGAAATGAAAGTCAGGAGAACATCAGCTTTCTTAATATCTGTACGCACACACCCAAGCAGCAAGAACGCCACAAGACGGAGTGGGCAGAAGCGCAAACAAAAAATATGGACCTAGTGTACTGGTATAACGAGCGGACAGGCAGCGGAGTCAAAGAAATCGAAGGGAAATTATAAGGGATCATACATCATGCCACAAAGAGTTCCCAACGCCCGTGTCGTCTCCTATTTCTTCCGCTACATCCTGTGTTTCGCGCTGCCTTAAGGTAAATTCGTTCCAACTTGCCCAGTTTTCTGTTCTCGTCTTCCCAACGCTCGTTATCGCAACGAGTACGTGACAAAGGCGCAGCGAAAGAGTGCGACATGCAGAACTATCTCACCTGTCAATAAGCTCAAACTATTCGGCCCAGATTTCATCGAGATGGAAGAATACTAAGGTGACTGAACGGGACGGTGGGTAAGATAGGACGCCCAAATGTAAAGGCTGGCCTCGTTTTCCCTGCGCGAAGGTAACCTTCTGCTTAGATTAAAAGAAAAAGTATCAATGAAAACACCCCACGGAGGAGGAGGAAACGGCCAACGTGGCTGGGAGCGAAGAAAGAAGCACTCCGGATTCGGCCCCGACGTAAGGAAGGCAGTTTCTCTAGTTGTCTACTTTGCTTTCAATACCTGTTGTCCAGTTTCAACTAAAAGGTGAAATTTGCAATTACTTCCGCTGGTTGACACGACACTCAACTGAACCGATCCGGCTAGCTTTAACGCTAGTATTCTCAATACAATAACATTTCTGCTGCCTTCCCAACGTTCTCAGCTCGAAGAATCTGCATGAAAGCGATCACATCTTCATCATCTTTCACAGTTTCTGTAACGAAATAGAAGGTTAAGAAAACAGATTGAGATCCTCGGATATTTATACAACTCCTCAAAATAAGTGCCTCCATACTCTCGGGTAACCCAGAGACTGCAGAGGAAGCTGCCATAGCACTGGCTTGTGTAGGCAGAAAAGCGAGGTACATCATCAGTGACTCCAAAGTTGCCATTCTAAATTTCAGCAGGGGCCGGGTCTCCCCTTTAACGAATACAATTCTAAGCCGTCATGTAATAGACAGGAAAATTACACTAATCTGGACACCAGCACATGCATCCCTGCCTGGTAATGAGACGGCCCACGAGTTTCCCCGAGGGTTTTCCTTCCGGGCGGACCCGAGCGAGGTGGTCTTTACAGACAGGGATCGCATGGTGACCTACAGAGAAATTACACAGCACTATCGTTTGCAACGAGCTAGACTTCCTCCATCGGATAGATCCTTGTGCAGATACCAAGCCATCAACTGGCGCCGGTTACAAACTTATACCTTTCCAAACCCAGCCCTCTGGAGTCTTATGTACCCAGGGAAATTTTCAGACAAATGCGCAAACTGCGAACTTAGGGCCACCTTGGACCACATACTATGGGAATGTCCTCATGCCCCCCGGGAGCGACGAGATATAAACACAAAAGATCAATGGGAAACCTTACTACTGAGCTCCGACCCGGCGACTCAGTTACAACTCGTCCGACTGGCCGAAGCCGCCGCCGAGAGTCAAGACCTTTCGGCCGTCGTCTAGGCGGGTAGCCCTCTGGCTACCCTCTTTCTGTTGGACATTAAAAGTTTTCCTATCCTATCCTATCCTATCCTATCCTATCCTATCCTATCCTATCCTATCCTATCCTATCCTATCCTATCCTATCCTATCCTATCCTATCCTATCCTATCCTATCCTATCCTATCCTATCCTATCCTATCCTATCCTATCCTATCCTATCCTATCCTATCCTATCCTCTCTACCAGACGTTGCCTCATGTACAAAAAATTTGAGTTTGTGGGCCTTGCCATCTCTTCAAAGGATTTCAGGTCCTAACGACATCTTTAAGATGTGACATTACCTCGACGAAATTGTTTAATTGATTTCGGCGCGTAATTTGCCTCCCTTGCTTGCACTTTAAATCACCGCGTGAGTACTGGAGCAAGGTGCGAAAAATCATGCCCTACTTTCTTGGACCAATGTTTTGATTATTAGAAAACTGTAAGGTACTGGTATATATTTACTGACGGTAATGGTCCATTCTTCCGATATGCAGCAAAACCTTCGTTCATAGTGTTTGCATCCTTCGCATACAGACGGTAATACTGCCTTCGATAACCAATGGGGAAGGCTTTTGGCGATAGCAAAGTGGTTCATACAAAAATAATGCAAGGCTGTCGACGGCAGATAGTCGGATATATTAATTTACATCCTGATATTTTACAATATATAAAAAATTGGCGCGCCTAAACTCTTTCCGCTAAAAAATGCTTTTGTCCAGAAATGTTGGGCATGGGTTTCTTCTTTGAACTCTTATTTTTTTTCATCTGTCGTGCATGCTGCTTTAAGATCATGGATGCATAAACCAGTAAGAAAATGTGTTCGGCATAGTAAAGTCTGCTGCGTCGATGAAAATCAGCTCATAATGCAGGACAGAAGCCGTCCGTCGTGAGGATCGCACACGCTGTTTTCTGGTTTTTTTCTTGGGTATGCTGCGAAAACCGTTGCGTTGTTTTCGTCCGTTATGAAGATGTTTATGGTCCCGCACTTCATTTTCCTTTCTAGTCCCAGGTACGCGGAAACTAGAGGACCTTGGATCCAAGATTCTTCTCCAATCCGCAGTTTCTTCGGCCACCCTACACGGGCTGGGAACTCCTCGGCAAGTAAGTAATAAAGCAGCGTGGATCAGAGTAACAGCTAGGCGAGATTGGTTTCCTTGAAATGGAGATAAAAGGAAACGAGATATCGACACCGCGATCTGTTAGTCTCCATACAAATGATCTTTACAGAGTGGATACTCTTCAAGAGACAAAAGAAACGCAGTAAAGTCATTGAACTTTACTCCCCTCGGCCTATGTGTTACGGCAGGCGGTCGAAACGCTCCATTGTGCGACTATAACCAGTTGTAGCGCCGGGCATGAAAGTAGCTTTTTCTTGTTTCGGTAGTCGGCTACGGCTATCCGATATCTTTGATAGGAGAGCACGGAAGGCTGCAAAGATTGATCTTGAACCCTTCTGGGTGGAACTAGGGGGGGGGGGGGGGGGGGGACCTGTGTAAGCATTCCTACCAATGTCCTTGAATTGTGCAGCTTAGGAGCTTAGTGAATGTGAATTTAGGGTCGATACTGAGTGTAATAAACTGCGCCTATATACCCCAAACAATCAAGTAGCTCGCATTAGAGGTCAATATTTTTGTTTCTCAAGTTCTAAAGCTAAAATCTATTTTCGTACTGGCGCGAGGTTTTTTGCGGGCCGTCTGTCCAAAGGCACAAATAAGAGAACGGAACAGAGATTGGAATACTAGCTAGTCCTGAGTCATTCAAATTCTCTGTAATGCCACTTACACCATACATTGATAGCACCGGTGGCATATAATAATGCGCTTTAAGTAGTACGAGAAACTAGGGTTAAGAAATTATTCCTGCGATTATTTTGGGCCATCACGGGATAAGAAACTGCGGCGAAAGCCAACAGAGTTAATGAAAAGCGGCATTGAGATCGTTCTGCTCGTACTTTAAAGAGGCACTAAATTTCAATACGAACTCAAGCCGCTTAGCTTCGCGTGAGAAGAATTACGAATTTTTCTTTGAAAAAAAAAATGTTCCAGTCACCTAGAGAGGTAATAAATATGAAGTACTCTTGGCGACAGCACCAGCACCACAATTCAAATGCACGCGATTACTTGATTTTTTCGCCAGAATAAGCAGAGCACATAAAAGGATTCTCCTGTTTATGCTTCAGTGGGCTTAGCCATCGACTTTCAAATTATATTTTGTAAATATTTCTTTCTCTAAACGATTACTGTCGCGTGTAGAGTTCCATTTTTTCTCGCTAACGGAAGTCTCGTTTAGAAATAAAATACCTTCATTCGTATCCTACAACTCCGGTCAAAAGTCTTCACGCTCATATAGTGTCACATTGAGGACACCCGTCAAGATGTAAACTTCAGTACAATAACACGAACCCTTGTCGGGCGCTTTCAATGCGCCTTTTAGTTTATAAGGGTGCCACCGGAGCTCCAAAGCACGGCTCAGAAGCAGACCTCGTGGTCTGCAGTGTCGTCAACAAGACACTCCATCTGCTTAAATACTTTTGTCGCCGGGATTATTTCTGTTGTTAAATGTTTTTTTTATTCTCATGGTATGCCGATTGTTCTTCAATTTTTTTAACAAATTACGTGCATATAACTTTAAGCTTAACCAAACATCGATGAGGGGCAATCCCGTCCTTCAATAAGCTTATATATGTTGATATTTTATTTATATTTCTCGGAAACTCTATTCCATTCTTCCTTAATTAGTCGCTGTGGTGGCTTAGTGGTGACATCGCTTGGCTGCTGACCCGATAAACGTGGGTTCGATCCCGGCCCACGAGTTTCAATGGAGGCGAAATTCTAGAGGCCCGTCTACTATGCGATATTAGTGCAGGTTAAAGAACCCCAGGTGGTCGAAATTTCCGGAGCCCTTCACTACGGTGTCCCTAATAGCCTGAGTCGCTTTGGGAAGTTAAACCTCCCTAAGTCAAATCATAAATCAAATTCTTTCCTCTATCACTTGGTGTTTATAACATTTATTTTTATTTATTTCAATTCACCACCGAATACCACCATGCCACCACCCGAATACCACCATATAAATACCCGAATACTGATCATCTTAACAAGGTCGGGATTACAAAATGCCATACCAACGTCTTTCAGTCGTTCCGTCGAGTAGAACCGCCTTCACCCCGGTATTGCAGCCAATGAAGACAACGGACGTTTTCGCGATGCACTAGCTAATTTTGTATGTCAAGGAGAAAGTTGAATATGTGATCGAATAATATTCATATTATTGTATTCATTGTTTTGTTTTATCGTACGTAACCCATTCCCCTCTGTATTTACTCTGGCTCATTGGGTACAAAAATTAAATAAATAAATAACGCTGTTTGTGTGTTTTTCTTTCTTTGGAGGGCCATTACTTGAAATAATTTCTAGGACTGCGATGGTTTAAATAGTTTAGAAATTTTTAATCCAGCTCTATTCAACTTCTCCACAATTCTTCAATAAACGTGACTCTCATTTAAAGGATCGAATTGTGAACGTAGATTTTCTTTGTTAGGAGTGCCGTTAATAGAAAGCTTTTCTAGGACTGTGATGGTTTAATTAGCCCAGAAATTTGCAGCTCAGCTCTATACAACTCTCCCAGAATTCTCTAATAAATGTGACTGTCATTTATCGGAACGCCTCGTGAACGTAGAGGTCGGGGAGAAAATATGTCATGCTTGGGCGGCAACTGTAAACCCACGAATGACTGGCCGTTCCTGTTTGCTATACCACCGCCAGAGAGTTCTCGTGAATAAATGGGCTCGCAAATGGCGTGTGAAGTCTAAGTGCAACCGTTCGTCGAGAAAGCCGTACGCTTGAATTAGCTCTCTAGGTTGGTCAGACGGGCGTCTTACGTTTGCTGGGTGGGAGGGATAATGGCTCCTACTTTGTTCGAGTGGCGCAGAGCGCGGCATCAGGGATTAGTCTTGGGCTCCGCGCGCTCTTCAATGCTTCACGTAATGCATCAGAGGCCACGGCACAGTCGCTGCTCGAAACTGTTTGCCTACTTAGGGTGTTCATTGACTCGTGGTGTATATCCCGCGCTGAGAGGAAGCGGTGGAGTGAAAACGTCGGACTCTTCCATTTTTACAATGTTTATGGCCACAAAGCTTTATTAGCACAAAGAAGGATGGCTGCATCCGTGTTTTCTTATTTCTGTGTATGAGTAGAATTAAAATCCTTTGGGGCATCATGCATTAAAAATACGTGATGCTTTCACGTAATAAAATTACACAAAAACCGAACTAATGAATCTGCTCATAAAAGAAAAAGAGGAGACAACACGACGCGTTCCCTGCGGAAAAGTGGGATCAATGCAGCTGGTGTTAATTTTTCCATAACTTAATAAGTCACAACTCGCGGTATCGCCTATACGCTGTCAGGTGCCACGCAAATGGCGTCCTGCCCCTTTTTTAAATAAAAAACTGTTAAGCGAGAGTGCTGATTTGCATGGGACTGTTGAAGAGAAGAACTTTTTTTCCCTCTAGTTCGTTTAACCCTTCGTTATTTTCGACATGGTTTGGCTCCTTCAGAGATAGAGCTTTACACAATAGCGCGCTATGTTTCTCGCATCATGCACGAAAAAAAGACGTGAAATACACTTCGCCGCACACATTCCGTCTCGTCTTCTGGATCCTGCCGATCGTTAAGCGGGCCTCCAGTGACGATACCGTGATGATCTACTACCTAAAAGGGCGGCTCCTACATTTATCATGCGACTCACTGTTTGACTACAGAAATGAACGGATTTCTGCACCAACTGTAGCGGTCGTTCAGTGGTTTTATATCTGGCATAATTATATCTGGTGCTCTTTCTGGTTCGTTTTTTTTTTTAATTTTAGAGCATCTATGCACCAACGTGCTTGTGCAGTTGAAATGTCCGCAGTGGGCCTTTCCACGGTTAGGCGTTCTGGTTATACGACAGCAAGTGTATTTTTGCGAGGTGAGGGTAGAGTACTACAGTCAGGGATGCCATTGGAGCGCGACTGGAGGCGCTATGCGCAGAAAGATGCTGTTTGCGTGCTTTTTTTTTGTTTAGGGTGGCTCCAAACAGTGTACGCGAATCGCGTTTGAATTGAATCTAGCAATATTTAAGCCCTCCTGCGAAAGTCACGAAACGCAGCGAGAGCAAACGTAAATTTTGCGTGTTTCTTTTTTAGACCTCTACCGTGTTCACCGCTTCACGGTACTAAGTGCTCACGCACTGTAGGACTACTGTCGCTCTATTCCCAATAACCGCATACAGCCTCAACACAGACGCACACAGAGTGTCGTAGAGGTGTTTTGAACTATTTCGCTGCGTCCCGTCTAATAAGAGCGAAGGCTACGCTAGCTGTGTGCAAACCTTTTATGATTAGCTTTTTATCAACATTATTTTCGTTATTCCTTTTTCCTTTTCATTTATTTGATTTCTGCTTCTTTTTTTTCTTTCCTTTCATATATGTTGCATACCAACTCATCAAATTTAAATTTTATTTTATTTGCTTTACCGTACAGCTTATTATTGACAGTTTGTGCGGACAACTTCTGTCCACAAATTTCCGTCTACAACTACAGTTCATGCTACTCATGAGCCAAGAAAGGCTTACGCTTCAAAACGTAGCGTGCGTGGATCAGAGTCGCGAAAACAAGCGTACAAGAGTGAAACGGCAATGGAAGAAATTATCTTTTACACATTTATAGAAAATGAGAACCAGTTGCCGAAGTACTGAATAAAATTATAAAGCATGAAAAACAATATTTCAATGCAATAATCATCCTTGAATGCCCAGAAACATGTACAGAAGGGCTTGCTAAGAGAACAAGAGATAGCGGCCATATTCGTGGAATGTATGCTGCAGTTATTTTGCCACCATAATAAATTGCTATTAGTCTTCCTCCGAGAAGCAGTTTGCATTAGAGTAGTATTTTTTCCTTCTTTACCCTGTACTTCATTTTCATTGTCTTTCGCGGCTGTTATGTGTCAGGTGTGTGTGTCCTATGCAGACACGGCATAAAATTGCTTCTGTGTCTCTCATAGCCTCAGTCGCTTTGGGACGTTAAACCTCAATAAACCAAACCAAATTGCTTCTATAAAGCGTTCCTGGTGCGTACACGTCTTCCATTTCCCGAGGATAGGTTTACAAAATGTAGCTTGTTGTTTATTTCACTATCCCAGGTTGTCACCCATTTAGCCTTCAAATTACTCTACAGTTATTTCAAGCAGCCTACATGGGGCATGCTGACTTTCTTGATTTCATGACTACGACCTTCTGCAGCAAACAGGTCGGTTTTTTCATTTTCATCTATTTTAATATGGCTCGGCACCCAGCAGAATTTTATCATATACCCCTGTATTGGGACGTTTTCTATGTTTTGTATTATATTTCCTACTAATTGTTCGGCTGCATTTGTGGACTGTAATGCTGTGAGCAGGCTAAGTGATTCCCTCTGAATTATGCTGTTTTCAATAATATTATTTGTTATTCTGTTTACAGGTAGAGAGACAGCATAACGTTCAGCAGTAAAAATGGATGCTATTTGGCAGCGTCACTATATTTTGCCGGGTTCGTTGTACTACCGCGCTTCCGAAATAATCTGCGTTTTTTGAGCCGTAAGTGTAAAATTATGTGTAGTTCTCATGTTTTGTCTTTTAGTGCCAAGTAATACTGCAATATTTGTTCGTGTGGTGTTTGTATTTTCTGAAAGCGTGCTAATAAAAAGTCACATACAGCTTGAGGGCTGTACCACGGGGGTAGTGGGTCGTGCCTTGAGGTCACATTAGATCCAGTATTTCCAACTTTTGCCAGTTATCCTCAAAACGGAGAAGCACGGGACAGATTATCTAGGGTTTGCTGTTGAACATTTCTCTGGAGGTGCAATTTTTAACTATGGGAAAAAAGAAGTGCTTCGGCAGGGAACGGATTTTCAAGACATATGTGCATGTGAGCAGTGTTCTGTGTTCTAAAGGAGGCTTCATTTATTTCGACATAGAGACTACTTGTTGGGGGTGTTCTGTACGCGCCAGTTGGGAGACGTAAACCAAGGTTATTCACTGGGTCCAGTCGCTTTAGATGTGATGACCTCGCAGAACCAAATTTAGAGGTCGCCGTTGTCTCAAGCAAGTTAAATTATGGTTGGATATTGTGTGTGGTCCAAACCGGCCAAGGCCAGATGTCGGGGGCTGCCCGGCCCAACTTCTTGCCGCTTGGCGGCGCAGCTGCTACGGCAGCGAGCGATGCTCGAGCAAGATTTTTCCTCTGCTCTGACGATCGTATGAGTGCTTCGCACTAAACGCACGCAAGCAGTGCAGATACACTGCTGAGGGCTCATGCCTGCAGTGATGAAAACAAAATTAAAAGCTGATTTTAAAATGATTTTACTGCTGGAGTTCATGTAAGACCTGCTAGAGTTCATATTCGTAACGTATATTCAGCGGTGGAGGTTGGGCGCTTAATTAGTTAATTCGCTGAAACTAGGTTGCAGAAATAAATTTGAGGATGCTCTGCTTTGATATTATGTCGGCAATAAAGAGCTCTGCAGAAGGTAACTGGAATTTGGTGGCCAAAATATCTGCTTACAGAAGCCAACAGGCTTGACTGCGTTTTAAAAAATATATATATTTTCGCTTCAGCTGCAATATTTGATAAATATTTTCAAAAATTGATTTCTGATTTTAGGCTGGGTGTTTTTTGTGAAATAAAACATATTTATATATATGTGCAAACAGTGGGCCAACTTTCTTCTAACACCGGAAAAAATTGTGCGTTTTCTACGAACGTCACTGCTGCGATGGAAGTGAGCACCATGGCTGTGTTTAACAAGCAAAGAAATCACGGTTTTAGCTAGATTTCTGCATATAAGCTACAAACCTATCACATTTTTCGTTTAAAATACGAAAACATCCTCACAGGTCAACTCACAGGAATACCAAATGGCCTCATTAATCCGGAGACATCCACTATTGTGTCCCCATAACCCATGTGTCGCTTAGGAATCTTAATCGCAACAGCTTAATTTATCAATGTGGACAGACATCAAAATATTCTGCTTGTGGAATACTGTAGCGGCAGCCGCTATGATGTTTAGTGAGCAGCTTGTCCCATTTAGTGTAGCACTTGAAATGGCTTGAACGTCGAAAACCTTCACCAACATGTGGACGTATTTGCGCTGGAAAAATATGAAAATAATTTATCGTGCTTTAACTCAATTTGTCGCATGTTGTTCTCTACCTGTCTGGTATTTTAGGCAAGGCTTTAAGTATTCCTCAACAATAGGTTATTTTACAGGTACAAATGTGGCTTTTTCACCGGTGCATATTCTTAAGTACTAAGCTGGTTAACTAATTTCGAATAATTTAATTTTTAGGTAGCAAAGTTGGGCGCCTCTTTGCAATTAGAGATTTCTATTAGGTTGTCAGTAGTAGCCGTATCAGTTATTAGAATTTTAAAAACGAGCTTACCCTTGGCGCTTTGGCTCGCCAAAACTTCGCTTTTTTTTTCAATAGTTGCGCGCACTGGAAAGGTTGCTTTCCTCGCACGCTTTCGAAAACTCTTGGTTTTTACGACGATGTAGTCAAATTTTGTCGAGCCACAGCTGCGATGATAATCGCGTTTTCTAAATTCTAAAAACTGATATGGTTGTTGCTAACAAACGGCTAAAAAGTGCAACCAGTTGCCTGTGTGTGACAGCTAAAAAGTTAGTTATCAGAAATTAATTACCCATAGTACTACTTAAGGCAATTCACCAGCTTTCCTGCGCCCTCCAACACTTGTAATTCAACGCCAGAAAAGCCGGGTTCTTTCGCCAAAAAAGCATATTTTGAAACTTTCTTAGTCTTCCCTGAAACACCTGCTATACTGGCTATTAATGTCTGGTTGTTGGATGAAAAAAAGGCAATTTTTTCATAGAAGCCCGTTTTATTGTACAGAAATTCTTAAGGCCTATTGTTAAACAACTAGTCTTGTAGAAATTTTCGACCTAATTCTTATTTCAGAGCGAGGTCTGCAATTGGCGCAAGTTCTTAAAAATATATCGTGCTAAATTGACAACTGCCTCCTTCATAACAGACAAGATATGAAAACCTTTATGAGTGACTTAGAAGAAGCAATTTTTTTCTAGATGATCAGATCTTCATTCACTGCTAACAAATTTTCCTCTTATATTTCAAATAAACAGCCGAGGAAAATTTCCTTTACAATTACGAAAGAATTGCGAACAAACACAGTACTCAAATACTCCTTTGAAAAGAGGAATCAAGTCTGGGGTCATGCACCGCCTTGTTTTCTTTACACACTCCTGCCAGGTATGTGTCAAACTTCAAAGCAAGCATTTTCGAGAACATTTGGTCAACATCTTCCAGGATTTTGAACTGAAAGGGAGAACTACGAATTTTGCAAAACGTAGCCTTGAAAAAGGAACTTAAACTTGCAACTTAAGGCCAGGAGAATTACAAGGATGATTTGTTTTTCTACATGAGGTCAAGCTGACACAAGGATTTCTGTAAAAAAAAATAGAGAAAACGTTTAAATATTTGTTATGTACTGCGCCAGCAACATTCTTGCCAAGACAAGGATAATTGAAAACATGGAAGGTAATGAAAACTTCTGGAGAAAGCACGAGCTCTGCTGCTTGCCTTCTAGAGTACGGTCGTCCTAAAATATTTAAATAGATAGCGAAATCACTAATAAACACAAAAGCTGTCATGCTGTGTGTGGGAGTACACAGAAAGCCTTTCAGGTGTCCTGTTAAACACGAAACAATGCCTGCTAAACATGTCAAGAAAAGGACAAGAGCAGTACAACTCCTCAATTTAAGCCGCTAACGGCTTGCTTTAGAAGTCTGCCGGTGACGCCAAATTGAGAAAGTTAAATGTAAGCTCTAACGCGTTTCTCTTCAGAAAGCAACGTGTTTTTCCATCGTGACTTTTTGCGGGAAGCTCTTTGGGCCAACACGCTTGCTGACTCTCTCTATAGCAGGTTGTAAAAGATAAAAACTCTTTCTACAGCGTGTTAGGACGCGCTCCTTAACTTTACCGGAAAACGCTTTCAAGCACTTAAGTCAGACTTCTTTCAGACACTTCGTTTACGCGGGCCACACAAACCGGTATTTTCTTCCGGAAAGGTGCATTTTCCCCTTTTCCTTCTGCGGCAAACTGTCCGAAATAATCCGACGAGCTTTGAAAGAACCTACCGTGTATGCCCGGGATCCTAGAAGGCTGTCTACCCTACATGAGTTCAAAATTTCGAAACTTGAGGTAAAAAAATATAAAGATAAATGAAAAAAAGAACGTTCTCCCAGAATGGGTGGCATCCGAAGGGGAAACAGCACCGAAGCTGTCCATTTGGTTCATCAGATTTACTTCGCAGGAAGAACTAAAGCGTCACGTTATTTCTGCTGCAGCTACATTCCTCAGGGAAGCAACGTGACTTAATCTGAAACTAATGCTTCATGATTCACTGGTCAACGATGTATTAGCCGTCCTGAAAGCCCCATCACTATTAAATCATTTCAAAGCTTCACAAAGGGCCCCCCGATGCAGGTGTTAAGTCCAAATTGTAAGCGTACCGCTTCCGCTACAAAAGTCTGGTTTTTGGCCAAAAAAGTCTGAATCAAGTGCGAAGAATGTGCAGGAGCATTGCCGTCATTGATGCGCCAATTTCCTGTTGACCTGAACTCCGGTCTATTGCGCCGCACAGCCGTACGTAGGCGAAGGTGGACATCCCTGTAGTACTCTCTGGGCATTGTTTGACCCTGTGGGTTGCGTACTCGTGGTGTGCCACACAGAGGGAGTCAGAGAAAGCAGTCAGCATCACTTTGACATTGCTGCGCACTTAGCGGGCCTTCTTTGGTCTTGGTGACGTGGAATGCTTCCACTGTGACGACTGGGATTTGGTTTCCGGGTCGTACCCATACCCCAAAGACTCATCTCCACTGATTATGGTGTTGATGAAGTCGGGGTCACTGTTTGTTGAATTTAGCATGTCCTGTGAGACTTCAACACGAAGCTACTTTTGCTCCAACATGAGCAGCTTCGGCACGAATCTCGTCGCAACTCTCTCCATGGCCAAATCTTCGGTGATAATGGATTGTGCAGAACAATTGCTGATGTCCACCTCTTCCGCAGTTTCTCGGATAGTCACACGGCGGTCCCGCACCACTTCAGCGTTCACTTTGGCAGTGACCTGGTCATTTTGGCATGTTGGTGGCCGACTGGAGCGTGGCTCTCTCTCCACCGATGTGCGGCCGTCTTTAAACCAATTGTAACACTGCTTAGTCAGTTTGCTGCTCATAGCATCGTCACGGAAAGCCGTCTGAATATTCCGAATAGTTTCCACTTGGCTGTCGCCCAGTTTCTAGCAAAACTTGATGCAGTAGCGCTGAGCCTGTCACTCCGCCATTTTCCTTCCAATAAAAAACCGACGAGAGCACCGGCACTGCCTCACTCAAACGCTGCATCTCAGCGACTGACGCTATCGGCAGGCGGGAAAAAATTCGTGCATGTGCACGAAGGTTCAAGGTCGGCTGATGCAAGCGGGCTTGTTTCATATTTATCAGGTGTTCGCAAAAAAAAAGTCGGATACTTTTCTAACAGACCTCGTATATGGTTTGGTCGTCGCGAACGTGGCTAACGCATTGACGCCTTGTGTGACGAATTCGAGAAACAGCATTTTTACGCCGCAAAATTATTAGTACCAGGAGCTAGCTTACAAAGTTAGCTGAGAATGTGTTCGGAGTAGCTAGTGGTTTTCGGCAAAATATTTGGCGTCAGAGTTAGGATGTTCTGCAAAGAAAAAGGGTGCTTTGATGCACACGTTTCAGCTACCGTTTAACAGCTGCTTGTCGCTCATTTTCGTGAAACTTGCATGGAAAATAGGAAAGCATTTGGAGCGTAAAAAAATGTTGACTGCCGCTGGGCACTCAAATTACGCCAAACTCTAGTTCGATATCTGGACCCGATGATATTTTAGATATCTAGACAAGTTCGATATCTAGACCCTTTGATACTTTACACTATCGGAAAGGTGTCGCGGCTCCTGCGTCGCATCGGTTACTCGCAATACAATGGCCGCAAGTATTTTCTTATATAAGGTGCACGAAATGGCCAAAGCAGTCTGGAAGATCGTAGAAATGCCTGCCCGTAATTATAACCATTACGGATCGTTCTAGTCGCATAAGCCCCCATACAAAATAAGGCCGCGCTGTGGCGTCGATAAAGAAAATGCATAAAGAACGGGCAAGTAAAACAAAGAACGTTTCAAGGCATCACTAAAGTAATAGTGCCCACAAAGCAAGTTTTGTGAAAAGAGGTTCTGTCGTTTTTTTTTTACATTTGTCGCACGCGGTTATTTATTTCTCCGCTCGCTGTATGAGTACTCGAAAATTGTGAACCTCGAAACTTCTGAAGGGTGGTATTTAGTCTTAAAAATTGCTATAGAGAATGTTTACTATATTCGAAGTAGTCAGAAAGCAAGTATTTGTGCTACGCAGAAGACGATGATCAACGGGTACTGCCGCGGGACGGAGTAGATGGAAGACGATGAAGACGACGATCTGCAATCCAGACCAGAAGACGGTCATTCAGCCTGAGGACATCATCATCATCATCAGAAGAGGGGAGTGCAGTTTAACACGAGGCGTGCTCGGCTGCGGCGATAGACAAGATATAAACCGAATAACAATAGCTATAGCTGGGAGTCTTGCCAAACAGATTCTTAAGGTAAAAAAAGTCTGCTAAACTTTTCATTAGCAATCAATCTCGTAATGTCCGCTTTATAGAATAGTTCTACTACTTTAAACAAAACATCACCAATGTCTGCGCTCTCTATTCAAGCAAACAAAAAATCATGACGCACCTTATCACAAGCTTTCCTCACATAATCTGAATAAGAACCACTTTAATGACATCATCTGTCACTGTCTCTAAAATGCAACGTGCGATATGCACATGGTTTTCGATATACGGCCTTTTATCCTGCTCGCTTCGTGCGGCCCTAAAAAATCTAATGCCACAAGCTTCATACTAGAAAAAAGAAATTTCGCAAATAGCGTATAATCCATGTTGCACAAGGACGCCGGACGATACCTTCTATAGTTTTGAACTGAGCAGCAGTGCTTTTCGGGTTTAGTATGGTATGACTAGCGTAGAACGTGAGGAAAAAAGTCCATGCCATAAGCTGCACTGAAAACTTCCAAACAGGCAGGTGCTAACCTAGGCGTAAAGGGTAACATTCAGAAATTAAGAATTAATGAGATTAAGATTTTGGCTTATGCTGATGACGCTGCCATTTTCTTTCCTGCTAAAAAGAATGTGCTCGAGGTTTCGCGTGCAACTGAACAGTTCTGCAATAGTTTGGATGCGTCTCTTAAGGATAAACCAAATTGTTTCTGGGTAGGTCACTGGGGTACAAAGCCAAGCTCTTTGCGGCATCAGGTGGGAATCCATAGATTTTCAGTGCTTAGGGGTTTCTTTGCATCAGTATCGTAATAATGGGCAACACTGGAATTCTCAGATCTCTTTAATTAGGCGAAAAACTCAGCCTTGGATGGGGTGGGAGCTCTCTATTTGCATGAACACAAGTTTGCAATAGCGTCTTAGTTTCAAGGTTTATCTATATTATGCATTTGTTTTCATTGTGCAAAAAAAAGTACAGGCACTGCATAGAATTTTTTGCGATTTTGTTTGACGCTCTCAATGGGAGCTTATGCGTAGAGGCAATTTGCTTCTCCCTACGGAGGCTGATGGAGCTGGTCATTAGCCCTTGTTTGTTCATCAGCTTGTTTCAAGGTTTCTTTTTTAAGGCAGCAAACCATCTCTTCCTCGTAGGTGTGTTTAATACGTAACTAAGTGCTCATTTGACAATTCTGTTTGAGTTCACTGGTCATAGGAGTCAGAATCCTTTGTGCGCTTTTCTTAAAGAAGTCGCCGACGCATTCCGTTTCCTCACAGTACGGTTTTGCTAGTGTTCCTATATTTTGGATCTGGAAGACAGAAGTTAAAAGCTCTTATTGAGACGTTGTTGACTGTTTCTATGTATTTGCAGCCTTACCTCTCCTTTCTAGACAACAGTGAATTAACGCGGGTGCAGCGGTTTTGTCCAATCGACCGCAAAGACTTTCTTTTTTAAGCTTCGCACGTCAACCTTACTGCGAAACGTGGCTCCGTGGAAAAGACACTATTATCCATGTTTTGTGAGCTGTCGCTTGTGTCAGCAGCCAGCAACTATTGGCGACTGCTTTGTGTTTTGTTGTGATGCTGTTTTTTTTTACATTTGTCAGCAGACTGTCAAAAAGGACACTGGGATTAGGGCCCATACTAATAGGTTTTTGCCTAGAATGGCCGGTACTCAAGCTTTATGCGTTCTTTTAGTGTTCATGGAACTGATTAGCCTGTGGGAGAACTGCATAACATACCGCCACGCAAGGCAGCCGTGTTCATCGAAGTCACTGTCAACACAGGAGTGTGTTGCGGTTCGGGCGGTATTTGCTGCGCAGGATCAAACTACATCCTGGCTGCCTATACCAAAAGAACGTATGCGCCACCTGGAATTTTGATGCGAGAGCAGGGTGCTCGTGTTATGGATGACGGGTTGTGGGATGCGGCGTGGCTAAGTCCGGCTTCAAGCCTGTCAGGGTGGATGCACTTCCATGCAATAAAGAAAGAAAACTGCGCGATAGGCGAGTGGTCTCACGCAGCGACCTTTCAAGCTGATGTGTTCGCGGCCCCGTGGGTTCGACTTCCAGTCGTGTATATAGATGTGATTTTTTTTCTGTCTATTTTTATCTCCTCATGAGGGGCACATATAAGATACGATTTTGCTAGGCTCTGAACCTCTTGATTGGTGGTTTCAAGCTATAATTAAAACCCATCCTTGGGGGCATTTAAGAAATGAAGTGTGTAGCGGGAGTTCCAGGGAATACTGAAAATTGCTCGATATATTCAGTTTTAATGGGAAAAAAATATTTTCTCCAACATACTCTCTGCTACGGCGGCCAGTGGTGTGGTTAGTATTACGGGGTGCTGGAAGCCATGCACAAGATCATGCGATATCACTGTTTCAAGCACAGAGAAAATCATTCTCTAAAGCTGTAGCATGAGAGAATCTGGTGCTTTTTCCCGCGAAAAACCAAAATGGAAACTGAATGCAAAAAGTGCGCAGCGCGCAAGGTGTAAACGCAATGTCCGCTGATGACGTGCTCAAATGATTACGGCACCAGTTCAATCGGACTTCACTGTTAAAATGCTTTAGCCGCGGAATGCGGGGTGAAAAATGTTGAACCTATCGCTGAGTTTTCTCTACGACGATAATGATAAGCAGAGTTGAGCACAAATACAGGGAGGTCTCATCTGACAAACTCAAGTTTTTGTTTAAAGACATTACAATCAGTAAAAATGGTAAAGCCCTTATTTTGTACCTTTGCCCTCTCAGCTGATGCCAAGTCGAACACCGGTCAAGTTGCAAAATATAACACTAAAACTTTCGCCGAAGCTCTGAAAGCTAGCATTAAGCTCGAAGAACGACATCCTTCACTACTGGATGAAATTAAAAATGGTAAAAAAGAAGCAGCAACACAAAAAGAAATTCATCTACCGAACGCGAAGGAGGCGCCTTGGGATTGGAAGCCACTGGAAGCCATTTCACAAAGATGTGTCGTTACTGAAAATATGATAACACATTTCAATCTTCTCTTCTTTGAAGTGGAACATGACACGTAAGAAGACTGAGCAGTGTCTAAGCCGAAATTAATCACGCTGGAAAAAACTGTCATCATCATCAGCCTGACTACGCTTTTTGCGTACTGGGGCCACAGTTTCCCCGCAACTTTAATCTCATCCGCTTACCTAACTTTCTGACGCCCCCTGTTATGCTTGCCTTCTCTTTATATCCACTCCACTAGTCTCAAGTACCAGCGGTTATCTTGCCTTCGCATTAAATGCCCGGCCCAAGCACATTTCTTTTGTTGATTTCGACTAGGATGTCAATAACCCGCTTTTGTTTCCTCAACCACTCTGCCCGCTTCCGGTAACTAAACATCACACCTGCCATTTTTGTTTCCATAGCTCAGTACTTTGTCCTCAACTTAAGCTCAACCCTTTTCGTTAGCCTCCATGTTTCTGCCTCATAGGTGAGTACCTTTAAGATACAGCAGCAGTACATTTTTCTCTTGAGCGATATTTGTAGGCTTGCATTCATAATCTGAGAGAACCTGAAATAGGCGTTCCGCCCCATTCTTCTTTTTCTAGTTACTTCCCTCTCATGATCCAGATCAGCGGCCATTACCTGCCCTAACTAGACGTACTCTGTGACCACTTCCAACAGCTCGCTACTAGTTGTGAACTCCTGCTCTCTTGAGAGACGGTTGAACATTACTTTGGTTTTCTGTATGCTAATTTTCAGACCTACCACACCGCTCAGCGAGTCTAACTCATTAATCATGCTTTGCAGCTCATTTCTTGAGTGACCTAGCAAGGCAGTGTCATCAGCGAATTGCAAAACACTTAAGTATTCTGCATTAAATCTTGCCCCCAGCTGTTTCGAATCGAAACCCCCGAGTATCCCCTGTAAACAGGCGGTGAATAACATTGGCGACATCGTGTATCCCTGCCAGACAGCCTTCCTTATTGCAATTTTATTGCTGGCTTATATCACCACAATTGGGCAACGATTGGTGCGTGTACCCTGTTTGGGCAAATATAAATCTTCAAAGCAGTGTCCTATAATTGCGCAACTAGCGCACTTTAAACATTAGGAACGTATCGTATCTTCTGGGAATGCGCATAATAAAATAAAGTTTGTAGTTATGACTATTTTTCGCTTGAAACGCGGAAAGGGTGAAAAAAACCGATAGAATTTGCAAAAACGCACCGAAAGAAATTGAGTTAATTGGTTCACAAACGCCGCGTCGTTTTAAGAACGTACACCTACGGCGTCACTCCTCGAGGGACCACCCCGTTTGATCTCTAAACGGTACGCTGGCCGTGTGCTCACAACTGCCAAGAATCAAAACAGCCGTCGCATCATCTCGCTTATCAATTAATTTCCCATCCAAAGTACTAAATCCAAGCCCAGTCATGTAACATCCTTTCTTTACGAAATATTGGTTTAGAGTTTGGTTTATGGGGGTTTAACGTCCCAAAGTGACTCATGCCACGAGGGGACGCCGTAGTGCACGGCTGCAAAAATTTCGACCACCTGAGCTTCTTCTGACATAATCGCATTCACTGACACGTGACTCGACCCTTATATCGGTGATGCTGAAATTTTTTCAGAATCTGGTCTATTGCACATACACAGGAGCGCTCGCACTCATGGGCAAGGGGGTGGTTTCTATCAGCAGCAAAAAAAAAATTTACACCATTAGTTATAGACGCCGACTCAAATCTCAGAATTATCTGGACAGCTTGCATGGTTTCGTAAACAAAACTACTTATAGCTGACTGCTGCTGCGCACCAGATTCCCTTATTGGTGCTCAAACAAACTTCGTGAAACCATGGGAAGGTATGCTCGGCAAAACAATCTCAGACAACCACATTCTGCCTCCCTTCACCCAAACGTGTAACCGCAATGCTGGCTCCCCGCTGCCTGCTTATTTCCTGAACAGAATGAGTCATTGTTTGTATACGCCGGTCTCTTCCCACGGATGAACTGCTGAAAGAGAATACTGTAAAAGGTAGCATTTCACACCGCGTAACTCGATTTTTTGTTTGGTTCGTGTGTCTGCTGTTTTCGTGCTTCATTTTTGTCACATCCATCTACTGATTGTAACCTTAGCGACAATTACGAAGGGCCCTGAGAGCGTTTGACGACTTTTTCGAGTAACATATTATTTAGATCTCGTCTTATACTGCATGCCGATATCTTTTGAGCTTGTAATGTAGAGATCCGTGATGTTGTTTTTTTTGTGCATTTCCTATCTCCTTCTTGGGCATGTAACACGTCCGCAGTATTTCATAATTAAATCAACGTTCTGTATTCGCCTCTTGAGCGCAGTAACCCCTCAAAAAAGAAGAGTTGTTTAGGGCGCGGCTAAGGCTACGGCGTTTGAATAACTGTAAAATTTTCTGTACAGGGGATCATGCGCCTGTTTTCTTTTTATGTGCAGTCTGGTTCCTGGAAAGGTGTTCTGCGATGTTTGACACAGTTTGGCACAACGATCTTACAGTCTTGGCCATAAGTAACCAGGTGCCATGATGTGCTTCTCATTCGCATGCTCAAGAGCTTATGCCAGTTTTCAAACTAAAACGTTTATGGTAAACAGGCTCCCTGTCTGAACATTTCGAGTACTTTTCACGTTTAGGCAAGCCGTAAGCGCTCCGCTATCCGGGTGGAGGGCAAACCGTATTGTCCCACTACATTGGCGAAAGCAGAGTATGCTTTTGCAGCATCAGAAAACTTATAGACCTGCAAATCAGCGAAGAGGGTAGCACCAAGGGGCCCTCCACATCGGCTCACTAAATCTGGTGCTCGTGAAATATTTTTAAAGTGCTATTTCACTTCAATTCGCCAAATATTCTTGTCTAGAAAAATAAGCTGTTCACTACGTACTGCGCATGCGGGATGGTCTACAAATTACAGACTTGAAGAGCTTACAACCTCTTTAAACACTACTGGAAGTTTACAGCTTACTGTATACCGCCGTAAATGTGAGTGTGTCTCTGGATTCTTAGCTAGCGCTAGCATTTTTGCTATATCCCAACAATGCTCTATGTAACAGAGTTCAGGACGACGAAGAAAAATACCACACTAGCGTGCATTCTGAAGCACCGTTGGCCTACCAGCCTCGAAATCAATCCGAGACCCGCATGATGCTTTCGAGCAAAAAGACTCCCTTCCTCATCAACGCCCGTGCTCTTGAAAGCATGCCCCCTCGGCTTTCATATTTCCTTTCAGTTTGCTTCTGTCTGTAACATGCTTCTTGCGCGCACGCAACAGTGGCAAACTGTGCAGAAGACAGAGCAAGGATCACCAGTTCACGGCGTTCGCCCAGAGGCCCTGTGTTCCGCGCGACGCTTTGTGTGGTCCCATGGAAACGTGACCGGGCGTTCAAACAGGGAATGGGGAACGTGGATGCACTCGGGTTCCGAATTGAAAATTCCTCCTTTTCTATTCTGCTCACGTGCGGAAGTGAGTGCTCTTGTGTTTTCTTTGAGTGGCCATCCGGAAACAGCTCGCCTACTTGGCGAGACAGAACACTTCAGCACAAAGAAGAAGAGGGGAAAGCGGGCGCCGAGGCTGTGCTTCTGCTCGCAGCGCTGAGTAAACTTCATTTGGATCAAGCTAGATATCGCTTGGAATACACTTCGATTTATTTCACTTTATTTTCATGAGAGCGTGTATTCTGTCAACACTGAGGCGGACTGCTATGGAGATAAAACAATGAAAGGATAATAGATTACGGTCTAAGTTTCGCTTCTGTTTCATGCTTTCAGAAATGGAACGGATTCCGAGGGCACACCGCAAATGTGACACGTCAATCTTGTGAACTCCAAGTCAGCAAATGAAATACCCAATGCGATGACTATCCCGTTCATCGTTGGTTCATGGTAGAGGGCGCATGCACATTGAAGTTGTTGGCGCTTGCGGTTATAACCAGATTGAAGAGAAATCTAGTAGTCGTTCTCAAAGCATGCGTAGGAAATGCTTTGCGAATTCAGTGTTTTCACGAGCTAGCTGTCTGATCGTTACCAATTTCGAGCAGTCGTGTCCAAGAGTCCTACTGAGCCTCGCGTTACCTTTCTCGTCATCGTTTGGAGCACGGTCGTTTTTAAACGCTATTAAAACCTCCCCGTTCGCAAAGCCTCTGTCTCGCGCCTCGTGCAAAGGTCGTCGTCATCACAGGTGTCGCCAAGTCTCCACAAGACACCTCCAAAAGTTTTAAAGGTCCTCATGGCAACATATTCTGACATCACTGGACGGCACTTCATCCCATGGACCTATGAGAAAGCGGCCCCAGTAGTTATGGTAAAGTCGCCAACGGCAATGTGCATAACATTCGCGCTGGGGGAAAGCCATGGCTACAGCAGGGGTGGAGCGTCGTGCCGCGGAAAGCTTCACGTTAGCAAGAGGCCAAAACCATATACGTTAGGCCCGTCGAATAGAGAACGAAAGTTCTCGAGACGCTGCCAGGAAACACGCTGCACGAAAAGATGTCCAAGTCCATGCCAACGCATTTATTATAGCCTTCGGCAACCATCTTAACCATCCCTAAATTGGAACGCGATCGTCCCACAATCCTGCGTGGAGGCATCATTGCATTAATTATTTTCCGATCCAGCTAACGCCGATCACTCTTCAGATCACTCTAACGTAGATTTATTTATTTATTTATTGGATGCGCAATACATGGTACTGCCCGTGGGGCAGTACAAATGGAGGTAATTAGTCCCAGTAATCCCAGTAAGGCGCTTTAACTTTAAAGCTTATACAGTATGGGCGCCGCTAGGCGAACATACCGACGTGTGCCTCTGCGTGGCTGCGGAGCCTGAGTACGCAGGGCACCAGAACCACCCTCGCCGAGAGGCGATAGGGGAAACATCCATCGCAGGGGGCGGAGATGCGTTTAGAGAAGCGGGCGCAGCGACGCCCCCCAAGCAAGCACATACTGCGGAGAGAGGGCAAGTGACGTCGAAAGAGAGCGCGCGTCAGCATATCGATCCGTCAACGACAGTGCATCATCAGCTGATCCAACGTGGTGCTCAAAGTATGACGAAATGTTTATAACGCAACAATTTAAAACCACAAAAACTCGTTAGCGAGCCGCAGTGGTGACGCCGCTTCTATCTGGTCGTCAAATTGGTCAGGTGCTAACCCGTTGTCCGTGTACAATCAATGATATAACAAAGCCTGGGCATTACCTTCTCTCCACGCGACCGACGGGGCTGGTGTACAACCGACCCAGGCTATGAGGCACGCTGTAGGGGAGGTCTGCAGATAATTTTGGCCACCTGTAGTTCTTTAACGTGCACCAATAACTCACAGCAACGGGCTGATAGCATTTCACCTGCATCTAAATGGGACTGCTGGGGCCGAGATCAAGCCCATGTCTTTCAGGTTAGCAGCCAAACATCATAACCACTGAATCACGGAGGCGGTGTGGATGCTGTTACATCTCGCCGCATAGCATAAAAATAAGGTTGTTTCGAAGCCACCACTGTACAAACCACGCACATTAACGTAGAATGCAAGTAACACCATCTGCATCTTCGTAGATGGTCGAAAAACTTGCTTTCGAAGAATCGCATGAGTAACACGGCCGACGCCAGCCGTGGCTGTTGGGGACACGCCGGTGCAGGTAGGCTGTTTTTAAATGCGAAAGTATTAATAGTACCCTTGCGGGAAAAGCCGGCGGCATGTTTGTGCGTGTGTGGAATAGCAGATGGCACAGAAAACCGCAGCGATTCCAAGAGGGACGCCAGAAAAATAGGCGCCGCGGTGGCTCAGCGGCTATGGCACTTGGCTGCTGACCCGATAGGCGCGGGTTCGATCCCGGCCGCAGCAGTCGAATTTCAATGGAGGCGAAATTCTAGAGTCCCGTGTACTGTGCGATATCATCATCATCATCAGCAGCAGCAGCAGCCTGACTACACCCACTGCATGGCAAAGGCCTCTCCGATGTCTCCCCAATTAACCCTGTCCTTTGCCAGTTGCGGCCACTGTATCCCCGCAAACTCCTTAATCTCACCCGTCCACCTAATTTTCGGCCGTCCCCTGCTACATTTGCCCTCTCTTGGAATCCACTCCGTTACCCTTAAAGACCAGCGGTTATCTTGCCTTCGCATTATATGCCCTGCCCAAGCCCATTTCTTCCTCTTGATTTCAACTAGGATATCATTAACCCGCGTTTGTTCCCTCACCCACTCCGACCTCTTCCGATCTCTTAACGTTACACCTATCATTTTGCTTTCCATAGCTCACTGCGTTGTCCTTAACTTAAGCTGAACCCTCTTTGTCAGCCTCCACGTTTCTGCCCCATAGGTGAGTACCGGTAACATGCAGCTGTTGTATACTTTTCTTTTGAGGGATATTGGCAAACTGCCATTCATGATCTGAGAGAACCTGCCATATGCGCTCCACCCCATTCTTATTCTTTAGTTATTTCCCTCTCATGATCCTGATCTGCGGTCACTACCTGCCCTAAGTGGACATATTCTCTACTACATCCAGCACCTCGCTAGCAACTGCGAAATGCTATTCCCTTGCTAGGTTGTTGGACATTACTTTGGTGCGATATCAGTGCGCGTTAAAAAACCCCAGTTGGTCGAAATTTCCGGAGCCTTTCACTACGATGTTCCTTATATCCTGAGTCGCTTTAGGACGTTATACCCCCATCAACGAAATCAAACCAAGCAAGAAAAATAGGGTGACATGATCAAGCGGCCACATGATGCACACAGCAAGCCAATCACCGCCCCTTGTGACAATCCTATACAGTTCGCGGAACAAATTTTTCCGGCATTGTAAAGTTTTCCGTCATAAAAAGCACCGAATAAAAGAGCGCTCGTAAGCGAAACCGGAAAACCGTATAAGGCTAATACTGGTATTTAGGTCATTCGCTAGGGGCGCCTCGATTTTCCCAGACCACTCAGCTTTCTTCACCGCGCCACTCTCCATGTTATCTCTCTCTAGGAGGCACTGGCAAATACCGACGGCTCGTGCTCGCCGCCGATAGCGTGACCGTGCACCAGCAGCGCTCCTGAAGAAATCCCCGTGCTACTCACCGCGCGTTGCTTTGGCTGCTCATATCAGGTCATCGCCGTAGCGATCACACGCCAACATCTCGCGAACAACAGTTCGGTAGTGTGGAGTTGCGCTACACACGTAAGCACCTAGATGATTGGACGAGAGCTCGCTCAGTTCGAATGGCTAAAAAATTGCGTTAGAGCCGCAGCACTAGGTTTTTGAAAAAGCCAGCGTGCGTAACTCGACTTACATGTACATTTCTCGGCACTATCCTCCAAAGGCTCAATAATGCCTCTATGCTTGGCTGATTGCACAGGCCTGTTTCCTGAGCTTAGAGTCAAAATATAGCGGCGATAGCCTAGGCTGTAGTTGTTAATGCTGAGAACTATTACTAACAAATGCCATTTGGAAAAGTTGTCGCGAAAAGAAGGGAGGCAACCCTGTATACTTGTAACGTGGAGTTCGTTGCAGGCTGTGTGAATTTCGCACTATGCTCAGCTATAGAAATACAAGAGTGAACACGAAAACCTGATAAACGGACACAGGTACCAAAATGGTGAGCTGAAACCTCGTTAAACGGTACTTAGCATTACCGGTGTTCCCGCTCGGATGTCAAGTCTGCTAAGTGGCATGGACGTCCGCAGCACAAGTTGCTCCACGCATTGACAGGTTTTAAGTTAAGAAAATTATAAGGAAATTTTGTCGGTTTCTAGCTTTGCACAATAGCTTCAGACAGAAATGCACTGAGCATTCCTCCAACAGAAGGGTAGCGGCGCCAAGGCAGTGGGCAGTGCCGACGGGGCATCAAGAGTTCGTACAGGTAACCGCTTATGAGAGGGCAATTAGCGACCGAAACACTCATTACGAAAGCGCTGACACGCAGCACCTGGAAGAAACAGCATCAAAATACACGAAACTAAGAGATTAGCCTAGTTTGGAAGTTTCTTTGCGGTGCATACCGATGAGCCCATTACCAAGCAGTTTCTCTCTCGCTGCTGTTCGCATCTAATAAATGTCCGAACGCCATGACACTGACCTTTCCACAACATGTCTTTCAAAAAAGGTAGCACCACCAGCTGGGCAGAAGGTATATTAGCGTTTTCATGGCCACTCAGGATGACGAGGTTGTTCACGATCTGAGTATAGCGTTCATGAGTCGGGCTGACTCAGGCTCACTGGTGGCATATCGATACGCGCACGCGATGCCTCAATGTCTCAAAGTGATCAGAATGCTAATAATAATTGAATACCGCCTAATTATCAAGATATCTTCAGTTTTTCTAGAATGATGAATTTTTATGGAGCAAGAACAGCTTCCTCTAAAGAGCGCCATGGCACAAGGTATTCTTGTTTCCGCAAGGTGGGGTGAAAGACTCGCATCAATGTTTTCTTTTTTCCCCCATGCAAAACCAAGTAGGTTCGCGCAGCCTGGTGTCAATAAATTCTGTCGGACAATGTGACATCAGGGAATGATTCGCCACAAGAAAAAGAATATGCATGCTCCCTGAACATAAATAAATGACACCATTGTTTAACCGCCGGGACTGTTTGCGAGTTTTAGTAGCATCACTGCATATATCTCTATCGAGGTCGGACGTGCTTGTTGCGTAAAGAGGCTGGGAATGCTGTGGCGCGTTTCACGCCAAGGCTTCAATTTTAGCGCACGATCTTTCTTCCGTCTCAAGCCTGGTTTAAAGCAACAGTAATTCAATTGAGTGTCTATAGTGCATTTAGGCTTATACAATGAGCTGCATCACATTTTTCCACATTCCCGTAAATGCACACACGCTCGACCCACTTCGACCACTTTATGAATACTACATGAGAACTAAAAGTATCCGGTTGATATTGCCACGTATCATTGTAGTGTTTGTTCGTTCACGCTCAAGGCTGCAGGAAAGGGTTGTTATCACTTTTGTTCGTGACGCGAGAAGCGACCGGACTAATCTCGATTGTTCACAGCCATGAACAGCTGCATCTACGTGTTTCTAGATTAATCTAGATGATGTCGACCTGTTATCTCGAAGTTTCCTTGCCGGCTTAAATTGAACGATGCCGCGAGCAGCGGGCATTCGTAGTTCGACGACCGACGAGCACGTCTGTTGCTTACGCCGCCGCCGAGTGATTCAGTTCTTTTGCGGGCGCAAGTCAGCCCAAATAAAGAGCTTCGTTTCCAAGACTGGTTGGTGTCTTCCTGACCGCTGGACTGCCGTCACTACAACGTGACAATATGGCAGCTGTAGCGCATACTTAGCTGGACAACACACTGTTTGGGAGCTTATTCTTTTGCGGTGTCTTACCTCTAGATAAATGACCTCCGTACATAGCTGTAAGTGTATAGAAAATGGCTTGTACAGGTAACCGTTGGTCGTTAAGGTTTGGTTTGGTTTAGGGGGGTTTAACGTCCCAAAGAAACTCAGATTATTAGGGACGCGGTAGTGAAGGGCTCAGGAAGTGTGGACCAGTTGGGGCTCTTTAACTTGCACTGTCATCGAATTGTGACCGCCGGGCCTGTGATCCAACGCCCATCGTTCGGGTCATAACCATGGAACCAACGCGGTGGCTGGTCAATAAGGGTAACTGACTGGATTCCAAGAGAAGTCAAGCATAGCAGGGGGTGCCAGAAAGTTAGGTGGGCCGATGAGATTAAGAAGTCTGCGCAAATAAATTGGCCGCGGCTAGCACAGGACCGGATTAAATGGAGATATATGGGAGAGGCACTTGCGCTTCAGTGTGAACTTCAGACTGATGATGATGACAATGATGTGACGTCAGCCAAGATTAGAGGCTAGGAAACATGTTGTGCATAGTAAACTACGCTGGTTATGCAAAAACGATTTGGGATGAAAAGTATTTGGGTACCAGAGTAGGGCTGCCAAGGGTACCGACATGGGATGATATCACTTAGTGTGCACTAAATACACATGGCAAATTATGTGCAGATTACTATGTGCGCTATCTATTGCGCCCAAATGAGAAAACATTACCAGCTAAATCCAGGAACGCATTCGGTACGTAGAAATTCCCACCTCCTCTGAATTCAACACAACAGCCTCTTTCTTCGTTCAAACGCTCTAGTATAAATCAAAAGTTTTTTTGAACAAGTTTTATATGATTCGTATTTACTCTACAGCTATCCTTCCAATGGCAAGTGTGGTTGAAGCCTAAGTGGGGCAGCCGGAGAAAAGGGCCAGCTGACTTCAAGCAGCTGCGTCAGAGTACTAGACAGATCGGTACGAAGTCGCTTCGACAAGCACTAAGTCAGAAGGACAAAATACTGGGAGACGACGCAGAAATATATTAATGCGCAGCTTCAAGCACCAAGCTGCTCTCACTAGAATTTACACCAATATTCTAATGCAATGATATCAGCCTTATAAAGGATAGTGCAGGATGTGCCAGTACGTGAACTGAAGGCAAAAAATAAAATCAATTTCATGACAGAGAACAGTACATAAGGACTTTTTTCGCAGAACAGTTTGTGCCAGCTCCACATTTCGCAGAAAAACTCGGTGCCCTGTTGAGCGGAATCTTATGCCAACACGATGCTGTCATCCGCACTATCCTGAATCTGTAGTCTGCAATTATCTATTCGCCATGGCGCACCATAAAATAGTCGACTGGTTTCACTGTGACTAGCCAGATTGGTTGGTTGGTTTATTGGGGTTTGACGTCCCGAAGCGAATCAGGCTATGAGGGACGCCGTAGTGAACGGCTCCGGATATTTTGACCATCCAGGGCTTTTTAACGTGCACTGACATCGCACAGTACACGGGCCTCTAGAATTTCGCCTCCATCGAAAGTCGGCCGCCGCGGCCGGGATCGAGCCCGCGTCTTTCAGGCCAGCAGCCGAGCGCCGTAACCACTGAGCCACCGCGGCGGGGTGCTCCCAGCCAGGATGCATATATGTTTTTCATATCCGCGGAATGTTTCATGTGTCATGACTCATGCCATAAAATAGCCATTGCGCTAGGCGGTCCCGCAAATTTCATTGGTAACATTCCGCTTTCCGGCCGCGGTGGCTCAGTGGTTATGGCGCTCGGCTGCTGACCTGAAAGACGCGAGTTCGATCCCGGCCGCGATGGTCGAATTTCGATGGAGGCGAAATTCTAGAGGTCCGTGTTCTGTGCGATGCCAGTGCACGTTAAATGTCCCCAGGTGGTCGAAATGTCCGGAGGCCTTCACTACGGCGTCCCTCATGGCCTGAGTCGCTTTGGGACGTTAAACCCCCATAAACCAATCAAACCAAACCGATAACCTTCCCTACGACGTGGTTGCTCAAATGAAATAGTTTACGCCGTGGAGTTATATACAACTGTGCTTTCCGGAAGCAGCTGTATACCGCTTCCTTCCGCGCCCTATGTAGCACCTACTCACTACAGCTGATGCTACGCACACTAAAGAAGAGAGGGTTTACGATAATCGCGGCCTCTGTGTTTTACAATCCCGGTTCTTAAAGTAAACGTGTAATTTCGAGACGTTTCCTGACTTCGCTAGTACTGGCAGACAACTTTTAAGCGCGTCAGATAACCTTCTACCGCAACGTCTTCTGCCTGTCATCGTTTAAATTTAATTGCCGTCGGTATGTTTCTGATTAGCCTAAAGTCCTGTAGTGTAACACAACGTCAGTGGTAGTGCCCTTCTGCGCGCATCGTGTCTCCACATGTCCCGCCGTTCACTACACCCTTTAGAAATTACATTTTGATGTCGCTTGAAACATTGCTAGGTATTCTTGAGATTAACGGTCTGACAGAATCCTGTCTCGTGGCGATGGAACATGACGAAATTAGATGGCGCGGAACAAAATAAGCAGATGAAAAGACCTTTGTCTTCCACTACGGGATCCTTCTTCACAGTCATCCAAAGTGCAGTAGCGACGCTTTTTAAATTCGGCGCATGAAAGAAGCGAGGCATATTGCGTAGACTTGAGGCAGATTTTCGTCAATGTGATTAAGCCCATGCGCTGTCGTCTGGATAATCAATTATTCAAGATAGTGGGCTCTGATCCCATGCGCTTCGGCCCAGTTTACAAAGTGTTTCACCTATTATTTTACATAATTTTTAAAAGTAGGCTTTTAGAGCTAGAAGGGCGTTTTTTTCGGCATAGCACTTTTAGCGGTGTACTATATCAGAATACAGCTAATACGTGCTAACTAGCCGTCCGGTTAACTAATATTGAATGTTAACTTTTTAACCAGTACTCTTAGATTCCATAATTTATTGACAGGCGTGTAGCCCACCGTAAATAATATCCATATCACTTTTGAAATTTCCAAAACTGATTACATTCGGCGTTGTGGCCCAACATATTTTGCCTTCATCACTGCAAAATGCATCCGCTTTCGCGGACTTTTCAGGCAAAGCAGCCTCTCAAGTGCACTTAACTCGTCGATATAGGCAAAATTTGTTGGGTCACAGCACCGAGGGTAACTGCGTTTATGAAATTCTCTAAACTCATATGCGAATGTGGGGAGAGCCTGATAGTGAGGGTTAGGTGGGCGGAAGTTAGGTTGGCGGATGAGATTAACAATTTTGTGGGTATACGATGGCCGCTACTGGCGAAGGACCGGGTTAATTGGAGAAACATGGGAGAGGCCTTTGCCCTGTAGTGGGCGTAATCATTCTAATGATGAAGATGAAGATGAAAAACTGATATGAATGTTACCTTACCGTGGCCTACACGCCTCTAAATAATTAACGGGCCTAACACTTAGTTTAAAAGTTAATGATTGAAAATATTTAATCATTCTGCTAATTAGCACGTCTTAGCTGTGTACTGATGCACTATACCACTGACAATACTGTGCCGAAAAATGCCCTCTTCTAACTCAAAAAGTCTATTTTTGAAAAAACATGAGAAGTCTTAGGTGAAACATCCCGTATAATGTCTGGAAATACCGAATGCTCGGCAAGTGAATTTTCATCTGCATGGCGATTCCTGATATCAATGTGATGATAACGTAATCTTCTTTAACAGCTCTTTTTTTAGCCGACATGCCCGGACAGGCAGTCAGCGCGTGGAAATAAGTTCACTGCGTCTGAAATACTTTCTTCCTGCAGTTTGTCCTTGAAATGTACTTGCTGACTCCTGAGATATAAGGTTGAAGCGCACAACTAGACGAATACGGTGAAAAAGACGGGAGACAAACGAGCGCAAGGGTCGTTCTCTTTCACGGTCCTCGTCTGATTGTCCGCTTCAACTTTTATGCCATGTCTCACCAACACGCCCAAACAACCACTCTGCTGACTCATCAGCTTTCAAGCTGGCCCACGTGCAGTGTGCACCTGATATGGACGTAATATATACACGCCGGCATTTTCACTGATGCGGGGAACATATGGAACTGCAGCGCGCGTCTTTGTAAGGGGGCACGAAGTAGTGAAGGTTGGCGTTGTGGCGCTGTAAAGAGTCGTAACATGTTCTCGATCGGTACAACTAGACAAATTTCGTCGTTCGTGCTCAGCTTCAGATGCATGGTTTTCCCTCCTGCAAAACATTTTGTTTTCTCGACGGTGAAGAGAGCAACCCATACAACGATAGAGGCAGTTAGGGTAATCACAAGAGTGATGTCAGAAACCAGTGCGCATTAGGGCAAATGCATTTTGATATGCGCACGACTTCTGATACAACCACACGGCATCTGACACACACAATTTTAGCTGGGCATGTACGATCGCAAAGGAATTTAACCTACCGCATTTTCACAATACTTACGGGCAAAGGCTATTGGAGTACAATGGTGCTCAGATATGGAATGAGATTCCCGATGACATCAAACTCAAACATAATTTTTCGGCCTTCTTGAAAAACATTTTTCTTGTCTGTTCAGAGCTGTGGGACTAAATGCGTTTGTGTCTGGTTTTGTACATTTCAGACTGTTTGTTTCTCAGAGTATGTATGCGCTTTACAATACAATGCCACGATTGTAGTATCTCACGCCCTTTTGTACATGTTGTTTGAATGTTTGCCATTTCTTTCGTGAATATTTTGTATTTGGACTTTTCACTAGCTGAACTGGCTATGTGTCCAATCAGGTTCTGATTTACTGGTTTCGCGAAATAAAATGATGATAATGAAAAAAATGTAAAAAAATACACGGCCATATCTTTAACCATTGATTATCCAGACGACAGTGCACACACTTAATCGCGATGACTGAAGTTCCCTAAAAATTGCACAAGATAGCTGGGATCGTTCATGTGTCGTATTTAAAAAGCGGTGCTTTTACATTTAACCTCATAGTGAACGAGCCTTACTTGCGAGAGCAAAACCGTACGTCCGACTCCTTTTTTTTGTGGTTGCCATTTGCTTTCGTCATCGTATGATATTTATTTTAAACTTTCCTATCCTGCAATAGTGGAAATTTTGGCCAGTTAGAAACCCATCATTAACATGCACATAGCGAACAACGATGTCTAGCGCAAAAGACGAATAATTAGTCTAAGCTGAATTCTTTGCTTTCTTCCATGATGAATATTTGCAGTTCCTATAAAATATTCAGCGCACAGGCTAAGGTTCAAATTTAACCCCGCATTAGGGCCACTGTCGACTGTGCGGAAAATGTAAAGGGCGCCTAATTTTGGTTTTCATATATGCAATATTTGTCTCTTTCCTATAAATCATCATACTAAATAACAGACTGCGAAGCTCTTTTGTAGGAGACACATTTGCTGAGCATGGAGATCAATTTCGTGTGCTGACCAGGAATCATTTCATTATGAGTGCGTAAGCACTAATCTGATGGATACAAACCCCGAGCAAAATCTTCCGTTGTCTGTTCCCTTCTCTGTTCGCAGCTGGCCTAGCGCGAGCGGTCCGTCCCGCGGCGCTGCCCACTTATCACCGTCTTCTACGTAGCATAAATCCGTGCTTTAGAACTGATTGGAGTGTAGTAAACATTCTCTGTAGTTCCTCTGCTGCTCCTATCCTTGCAAGGTATTTTAATTATAGCATTAAAATAAGCGAACCACTTCTCTCTATACGGCTGCCGTTGAAAATATTTGCTCACGCTAGGACAAATATTTAGTTCCTTTTCTATATTAATGCAGAAGGGTGTAAATTGTGGCATCGGTTAGCGGTCGCAATAACGCCAAAATATTTCGCAAGCAATTTCGATTCCCTCGACGCGACTATCCCATTCCTCGTATTGCCGCAGAACTGCGTCGAGTTTTTCATGCGGCACTAAGAAGGTCGGCACGTGTCGATAGTAAGCCCTTGGCTAACAGGGACGCCCTGAGCGCGATCAGACATGTTTCCCGACGCGCGATGCATTTCTTCACTGGAAGAACAACCAAAAAAAATAACTCATGCAAGCGTATCACTGAATCCTTCACACGCTATTACTTCCGCCACAAGGAATCGAGGATCAAAGCGCGCTCTATATTGGCAATAAAAGTAATGCTTCGCGGGGTGTGGCAGACCGGAAGAAATTTTTGAAGTTCTTAGTTAGCTCAGCTCGCCCGCACTGCCGAGGCTGAGAACTCTCGGTAGTTTCCGTGCTAAATGTTTTGCGTTATTGACTGTCCCTAAGTATGGTACCGAGCCGTTTTGTGCAATAGACACAAAAGCCCGCATTAATTAAAGTTTCTGGCTTGCCTCCGAGTCGCTATGAATTTGTTCAGAGGGTTGTCTCTTGAACATGAACCACTCTATCAAGATCAAGCTTAAACAGGGTTCTGCGCAGTCCCTTCAGTATGCAGCAGACATCATTATCTGTCAGGCTGAAGAATACATTATCTTCACAGGACTGTTTATTTACGAAGAAGGGCCAGGCTAATCATTCTACCGCGATGAAGCTGAAAGAAACGGACCGCTTCATACTGGCCTGGCGACACGCAAACGGTATGACCCAAGTTTGTCCTTGATGCAGCACTCCGAAAACTACAAAGTTGATGGTACAGCGTTTTTAGCAGGTGCGCCGGAATGCAGCTAGGGGGAATGGAAGGGAATGGCGGAAAGAAATTACGTATAAAGAACGACGAGCTATTTCGCTTTCTCAGTTTTGTGCATTTTGGAAGCCTTAAAAAGTGACAATAAGGACGCGAACGCGAAGTTTCTGTACATCGACGTAATTCTCCTCCAGATAGCGTTGTGCCCGTTTTTTGTTTTACCATTTTGAGTTTTAAGCACTGGCGAAGAACAAAATGGATCACTTTTGATGTGGACCTGAAAGATACCTGTGGAAGTTATCGGTTTTTTTTTTTTACTATTCAGGTTTTTTTTAAAGGTTTGGGTACCAGCCGCCTCTGGACCGCTTGTATGGAATGAGTTTTAGCGCCTGTTTGTTTCCTTATGCCCCACAAGAAAATGTCCACGGCCAGGTCTCATGAATAGTAAGCATAGAACTGCCTTTATTCCCCTCCTCTCCGCTCTTTCGCAAGGAAGCAACTTGTACGTCATACCCCGTTAAACACTTTGCATTTCCTTTCCCTCTCCGTGCTGCAGGAGCAGGTGTAGCGTTTTATATTCAGTGGTTTCAATACACGCCCGATTGCTAATGTACAGTGCTCTTTTGACTCAAAGCATGTCGAATGCCCTGGGACAAAAATTTTGATTATTGAAATAATGTAAGGCATTGTTACCGAAATGTTGAAGGCAATGAATGTTCCTGTCTTCCAATGTGTTGCAAAATCTTTGTTTTGCAGTGTTTCCATCTCTTTAACGTGCACTGACATCGCACAGTACACGGGCCTCTAGAATTTCTCCTCCAAAAAAATTCAACCGCCGCGGCAGGGATCGAACCCGCGTCTTTCGGGTCAGCAGCCGAGCACCATAACCACTGAGCCACCGCGGCGGCCTAAGTGGTACTTACAGCAGAAAATTAGCGTGTTTCACTTTCTGCGTGGTTTTTCTTATTCTCGCTGAGGCCAGATTTCAGAGTCCCTGCTCAGTGGGTCGGTCTATGGCACCTGTGATTTTTTGTTCACTCTTTTTTCAGCTGCATAAAAGAAAAATGCTGCTGATGAAAATAGAACCAAATTTCAATTTTATTTGTATTGCAGGACACATTATTCGTTAACCCTCAGCACCATTCTCTTTTCCTGAGGTGCCCATGCAATAATATAGTTTCAAGAGGAATTCCTTTCTGCTCATTCAAAGAGACGCTGATGCCGAACGCGACCATTTTAGAGAAAACGACCGCCCACTACGCTCTTGTTTTTGTCCTGTAACTTCTTCAATCCTTTTTAAGAGGGCTTTAATTATTACACACTAGTTTTCTCGGCACTCTGCACTAGAAGGGTCTGGCTGAGCGCTAGTTATGGTCCTCGGTGCTTTTTTTTTCTCTGGGCTTTGCCTCCAGCTAACGAAGAGAGCTACTTTGCTTAGTCCCCATAGAGGGCATTTTACATTAGATGCAGCACCACGTTCAGGTGCGGACTTAATTAAACGGAGCACGATATTCCATTCTAAATGCAAGCACGCTTTGCGTATAAAAAAAAATAAAACATTGCTTATACTTGAAGGACCGCGCTATCATTCAGTACCAGCATTAGTATACCATAGCTGGGCATTTCAATTCGACAACATGTGAAAATTAGTAGCTCCGCTTGCTTTCCTCCGCATACGTACACCCTTTGCAAAAAGTAACCAGGCTGCACAGTTTGCTTCTCAGTCGTATATTAAAGCCATTATGCCAGCCTCAAGCTCTAAATCTCTGCATGGTAAGTAGGACGGTTGTCCTCACTTTCAAATGACTTTTTCATCTCTCGGGAAGCCGTAAGGGCTCTATTATACGAATCAGCAGCAAAACATGCAGTCTGGTTACTTTTGGCAATGACTGTACGCCCAAAGCACGTATGCTGCGTGTTTTCCCGATTCCGCTAATACCGTTCCCGTTTACCGCTCAGGAGCGTAAATATGTTGAGGAATCCACGGCAGAGCACTACAAGGGAAAAAAATACAAAAAAGCAGAGCCATTGCTAGAAAGCGCGCTTGGTTAGGAGAGACGAACCGCTTATGCTGCTGCTCCGTCGTGGTCCACCGTCGTAAACCAGCCAGGGGTGCTCCTGGGGGTCATTTACGCGCGTTACATCCGTGGTGCTTCACGGCCTTCCTGTGCGATAAAGGCACGGGTGTCAGCGACTCTTTTCTTTTTGTGTTATTTTTTTCCCGTCGCTAACTGCATCCCGCACAAGCAGCTTGCCTGAATCGCGCTGAGCGCGCACGTTTGTTTCCTTGGCACTCGTGCCCCATAACTGCGCGGGTTTATTACCAGCTGCGATGGACGCATACAATGCAAGAAAAACTGAAGCCACACCAGGAAGCTCGTAGTATGCCAAGGGGGAAATGCCGTCATTCATTGCGTTAAACCGAGGCCACACTGAGTTTATTCGTTTGCACGTTTGAACTAGGAAATTTTTGTGTTATTGAACGGGATGGCAAATCTCGGGTCCTGGACAAAGAAGCAATGCATTTTTTTCCATTAGGTGGCTGCAGCTTACTTTCCCTGAAATTTCACGCAGCATTCTGGAAAACCTGGAATAAATATACGGCTCCTCGAGGGATGAGGACGCGACAATAAATGCTGCAAAGCTCACAAGTCCCTTCACAAGATTTTGCAAACTGCGGCGTTTTTAATTTCAAGCACCATGGAAACCAACATGTCCCCATTAGACATACTAAGTCCTTAGGGGCTCGCGTGGCTAATCGGTACCCCGCAAGAAGTTCCCCACCTCACGCCTTATGATTTGTTTTTTTCTTGTGGTCCATCATCTCCCATTCATAATGCGAAAGCACTGTTTCGATGGGTAAACCCCGACCAAGATCTTGCCATGTACGTGGGTTTTGCTTGCGTTCTTTCTGGGTTCTACCAAGTGAAATAAACAAATAAAATCGAAATTGCCGTGACTAGAATTTGAACTCACGGCGGAGCGAACAATTCAGCTTCTCTGGCCGCTGTGCGAAAGCTCTTTGCTGCCGCCGATCACGCCTCGTGTTAAATTGCCATACACTCTGACGCTGTGCATCGCGTACCGTCTTCTTCATCAATTAATACTGGTTGGTTGGTTTATGGGGTTTAACGTCCCAAAGCGACTAAGGCTATGAGAGACGCCGTAGTGGAGGGCTCCGGAAATTTCAACCACCTGGGGTTCTTTTAACGTGCACTGACATCGCACAGTACACGGGCCTCGAATTTCTCCTCCAAACAAATTCAGCCGCCGCGGCCGGGATCGAACCCGCGTCTTTCGGGCCAGCAGCCGAGCACCATAGCCACTGAGCCACCGCGGCGGCATCAATTAATACTGCTAACAAACTAATATTCGCGCTTTGAGCTATGTGGGCGATAGTGACAGAAAAGTGTGCGCTAAATGCGTTGGCGCGGACAACGTTTTGGCCAAAAACTGCACTAGAGCATTTATGGCTTTATGCCCCTTTTTAGCCATTTAAACTGCGCGCTTTCTCTTCCAGTCATGTAAATGCGCACGTAGGCAGCGCAAATGCGCATGATCGAACTGTTCCTTGCCAGGTGTGAGGATCAGTGCGGCGCAGCGGTGAAGACTTGATATGGGCAGCGAAGCGGCGCACGGTGGATATTCCTGCGGGAGCGGTCCTATGGAGCGTGGCCACGGATTCGGCGGTCAGCCCGAGCCAGCAGAATGTGCAAGGACGGCGGGCCGGTACCGCACTGGGATGAAGAGCGCAGATAGAAGGGGTATCCGGAAGGATGGAATAGATGTTTGGCATGAGTGACTGCTACGCAAGAAGCCTGGTTTCATGTAGCGTTTCAAGCCCTCATCACTGTCGCTTTGTCTTATCCGCTTCATACTGTCCTTTCTGTTTAGTTCTTTTTAACTGCCCTTTCGACTCTGTACTTTTTTCTACTGCGCCCAGGTGTACAGCGTGTTTTCTTCTAGCCTTAACTTTGCACTGTCCCGAGAGGTATCGCCTGCTTGGCTCCGTTGTTTCATGATGTGCCCTTTTTGAAGCGTCGTTTTGTCCGGAAGAAACCGGTCTTTTTGTGCTGAATGTGAGTGTGTCACTCGTTGGGCAAGACCACAGCTCAAGGGCTCCGTTCCCTGGAAAGCGAGGCCTTCAAACAATGCGAGTTCGTGTTAGCACTGCTACAAAAGCACGGCAAGGATAGGCCGCCGACTACAATGGATAAATTGGGGTTTACGATGACAAAGTTGGAGACGCGCATAACTGAATCCCTGGGTCAGTGTACACCTCCGTCGCGGTTTGAGGTATGTGCCGGTGGTGTCCATCGGCAAAAAACAGTGCTTTAACACAATACTTCGAGCTTTGCAAAGAGAATAGCTTTGGGGTAAAATTTAAAGTCTATGTCTTACCTCTCGGTCACTTCCTCCCTGCCCGGATTACATACCAGAATCGTTTCGACCGCTGCGACCGATTGTAGACGAATTCGAATTTTCTCTCTCCTTCTTGAAGTGTCATGCATTCTGGCAACACTTTGAAGAGGTCCAAACACCTGAACCGTGGCTGTGCACTTCGTGCTCGTTCAGGAAAATTTTGTTTCATTTTAGTTTTTATGGGAGGGCTGGCTGGACGTAATCAGTTTTGCTTTAGTTTTGGTCTGGCGGGTCGAGTGGGCTACCGAAGCTACTTGCTTTTGTTGTGTGTGGCTTCGCGTTTGTTGTCTCGTTTGGGTCACCTCCCAGAGAGATATCCGACAGCTGGACATCAACAGCAGATGGAGAGGGGACTGGAGGAGTGCAGAACGAGGACCCCTTCTCGCACGTCCTGTCAGCCGAACTGCGTAGGAGCGGCTCATCTTCCGGACGCATTGCCTGGCTGAGAGGGTGCTGTCTTGCTTGGTGTGCCTCCCCCCACCCCAACCTAAGTGGATTACGTCAGCGGACTCCCTCGGCCGGGGTGACCACGGCGGCAACGGCGAAGGCCGAAGACCACAAAGGCCGAAGATGCGGTGAGGGCTGGCGACGGTGGCAGCAGTGGTGGAAACAGAGGCGGAAGCAGCGGCGACGGTGGCGGCGTCAAGTGGCCGAGTCTACCCTCGGGTCGCCGGACGACGGAGTAGTGCTGCGCAGGGTCAAGCTGTTGGTGTTAATTGAAAGACGGCTGTGCCCTCGACAGAGGTCTCGTGCTTCGGACATCCCGCGGGGGAGTACGAGGACGTTCGTTCACCTGCTGGTAGACTGCGGGAAATTCCTTTCCCGCAGTGTTTGATGACTGAACATCTACCCTTTCCCATCGTCCGAGCTGCGAGAGAGCGGGACAGCCCCGCACAGCCCCCGGCCGTGGGTGGTACCACCGGCGGTCACATCTGCCCATGCGATTGGACATCGTTCTTCGAACTTTATTCCCCTGTCAGGGATCTAGGGAATACGAAGCCTAACTAACGGGATGTTGTTTTGTGACCGGAGACCCCCGTTGGCGAAGAAGCTCCCTTCCACTGAGAGTCGCCCTCAGTTGCTCTTATTTGTAAATCATGTAAATAGCCTGCATAAAGTTTTTTCTTCTTTTATTTTCGTAACCCCACGTCCGTCCATCCTCGACCCTTCTCCGGCCCGACCACGCTACCCGATCCCAACAGCAGGCAGAATTTGATGCAAGCAGGTTGTATTTTCTTCACTACCAAGTACTTATACCGCAGCATATTACTTGTCAGGAGCTTCGTGAGCTTTCGTCCTCACCGGAGCGGAAGTAATCTACTCAGGCACAAATTCCACTCTTCCTTTCTTCGCTTCCATAATCACCCACTCACACACGCGCAGCTTCGATGGATTCTCTCGGCGCGAAACAGGCCTAACCTCTCGTTGCTTGTTCGCTTCTGATGATGAAGTGCGACCGAAACTTCTCGTAGAGTTTGCCACTGAAGATGCACTGTACAATTATTTGTCGGTGATACAGAAATCAGTGTCAGCGGACTGAGCTTTCAGCAAAAGAAAATTAATAAGAGCACATGAACGAACGCCACAGCCCACAGCACGACTAAAATTTGCGGAAATACTTAAGCCCCCCCCCCCCCCCCCTTTAAGGGTACGACACGGCAGCGGTTCCTCCTGCCCCCACCGACGCAGACACTGTTTCTCTTTCGCAGTTACAATGATTATGTGAAACACTACAAGATGTACCGTCTATTGCAAAAGCTTACAGTCCACCGAGCCATCCAAATGAACACCGTGATGTTCTGTAAACTTTTGCAACAGATGGTACATATACAGCCCCGGTTCCGCCAAGCCACGCAAGCGTGTTTGCATGGCCTAACGACTCCCAACCCAAGGGTCGGCGATACAGCATTAGGTCTGCTGCGTAGCGGCTCGAGACTGCAGAACGCTAGTTGTCATCTCGCTCTATGTTTGAATGAGGAGGAGGAGAAAGACGGTCGCCGACGGCTCGTGCGCTTGCGCGCTGCTTTCAGTCGCTCCAATAGCTGAAAATCCGATGCATCGCTGGTATCGCTAGCGCCATCTATGGGAGCCTCTTCTAACACCCATTTTTTTTTAAACAATCCCGATTTTTCGATAAAAATAGCGACGGCAACACCGACGCCGGCTTTTCTTCATACAAAGGCCCTTACGCTGATCGCGTAATATTGGCGAGCTGCTTCGTTCCCTAGACGCAGCTTGATTTTCCCCTGTCACTCAGATTTCGTCATCGAACCAATGTCCAGGAGGTCCCTATCGACTGTGAATAGGCCGAACGCGGTTCATGAGCACGCCGTCCTCATCGCCCGTAATCCTCGAGCCAGCGTCGACCTAGGGGCATTAGGCAGACTCATCGCTAGATAAGGCCTTCGCCTGACGTAGGGTTTGGCGGACTCGTGCGGTCTCGTGATGGAGGATCCTAGAAGTTATCTCGTGTATACCTTCCTGCGAACTCGGCTATCTCTTCAAAACTCTATCCTGTTGTACATGATGTAAGTATGAGTTCCTTTTTTCGGCCTTCCTCCAGTCCAGAAGACCTCGGAGCGCTTGCAACGCCATCTATAGCAACCGGTGGCAGCAGTGTGATTCGAAGCCATACCCCCTGAAGATACTCTGCGCTCATGCGCTCAAAGTGGGCGCATATGGAAGTGGAGGCATGTATTTAGCTCTCGTAAGGACTCTGGGTTTAAAAATTAAATTCGAAATCGGCCCTTAAAGTAGCCAAGCGGAACATCAATATTTAAAAAAAGTGCCTCCGAGATACAGTTACTATTTAAAAGGTTCGGTAATTAAATTTTTTCAGAGGTTGTCTCACCAGCGTAATTGTTGGTTTTGAAAGCAGCATGTGCCGTAGTTCTAAAGTTTCATTATATTGCAGCGCAACACCGGCTTCTCCAAAATATCGGTTATTGTAAAATTGTTTATTAGACAAATAGATGGAACAAGCACCCATGAAGCAGCATTCATGGCCAAGGCTACTACAGTTTAGGAAGTCCCGCAGATCGGTACGAAGTTCATCGTGCAAATATAATAATCTGTTTTCATCGCAACTGACATTTTATTACCCACAGGCACTTAAATGGCGTTTCTAGGTTTATTGTGATTGCCTCTGTCATGGCGATGTTTTTTTTTTTTTTTTTTTTTTGCTGCGAGAACATCGCCCCTTTATTGCATGCAGTGAATGGGTGCCTGGGTGGCATCTCTTTCAGCGATTGAAGCGGGAGATAACATTGCCCCATGTGCCTTTTAAATGCCGCATTAAGAGTTTTATGCAAAGCATATTACAATAGGTAACCCAAGCCCTTCGTGACGGTTACACGCCGTGCACACCACGTGACACAATGACGTCACGACAGATGAGAGACGGGGCTCCAACTCGTGCCGTCGCTGCGGTTGCACGCCGTGCAGACCACGTGGCATGGTGACGTCACACCACGTGACACAATGACGTCACGACAGATGAGAGACGGGGCTCCAACTTGTGCCGTCGCTGCGGTTGCACGCCGTGCAGACCACGTGGTATGGTGACGTCACACCACGTGACACAATGACGTCACGACAGATGAGAGACGGGGCTCCAACTTGTGCCGTCGCTGCGGTTGCACGCCGTGCAGACCACGTGGTATGGTGACGTCACACAACGTGACACAATGACGTCACGACAGATGAGAGATGGGGCTCCAACTTGTGCCGTCGCTGCGGTTGCACGCCGTGTGAATCACGTGGTACGGTGACGTCACACTCCCTCGCATTTCGAACGCGCGTTCACACTCGGTGTAGGTGAAACGCTCGCTCCACCGGGCAGGCGGACGCGGCTTCCGTGGCAATCCAGGCGCTCACCCAACGCGCGTCTCGGGGTTAGTCGGCGTTCCGCTGTAGCCATGCCATTGTCTTCCCCCACGACGAAGGCTTCTAGTGGTTGTGTTAAAATGACCAAGTATTCAACCAAGGAAAGCCATGTATTACCAAGCCTAGCCATCAATATGCTTCGCATCTGACTAGGTTTAACCTTAGCTAAGCCTCAGCCACTTTTTTACAAAAGGAGGCAATGTTCCTCACAAATATAAGCCTAGCTTCTCTACTTTAACCTGCGCATGCCAATTTCTTTCGCAAGTCGGTGTTTCCACACTAAGAATGCCAAGAAAGCAAGTAAACTACATAGTGGAAACTCGTTGCATGCGCAACTATTTTAGATTATAAGAGATAAAAGGTACCGAAAATGGCATAGGCGGTGTGTACAGAAAAAAAATGAAAATGACATAATTTCCTTTCTGCTACAAAAGTGTTTAAAGCTATTGGTAAAGTTTTCAATGTTCGTTTTCGGCCGATGACATGCTTCTGCCAAAGCTTCTTTCAACGAAACATAACATCACCTAAAATATAACAAAGCTTGACATTCAAACCCCTCAAATTTTTTTAAATCATCCGCTGAACACGCATGACTAAGAGGGCACTTGACCTGATTAAAAAATGCGTTGCACTTCCGCTTCTTTGCACTAAATAAGTATAATGTGTTATGTCAAATTAAAGAGCAAACAAACCTCTGAGAGTCTTTAAAACAAACAATAGAAGAGGAGCAACTAATCAGTCCCTTGATTAATGCGGAAACTTTTCACTTAGGAACTGAGAAACAACACGCAGCAAAAAAAAATCAATGCAGACACTCTGCCGAAATTATTAATCGTCTAAACAGCCCCTTGCAGCGTTTGAGAATTAATGGCAGCTGCCAGGAATTACTGGGATATACACAGACAAGGGAGCGCTTAAAAAGTAACGACCCCCGCAGGAAGACACGCGTCAACGTTGGAGTTCGGTGCAATATTTTCTTCCAATTCTTCTTGCTGTTTCACTTGGATGCACGCGGTGGGATCAATGAAGCCATCACGCACCCGAACCTCTGACCGCAGCGTCAATATTTCTCGCTTCGGCCATCATTTGTTCTCCTGCGCTCTGTGCTCTCTTTACTGACAGTCGCCATTGCATTCGCCGCTGCAGCGAATCTGGTTTGCCGGGATATATACGCCAATGGAAGCAAGCGCATCGCAAACTAAGCGGAAACTTTTGCTTTCTCGCAAGCAGCCCGCCCTCATGGCCTTGTCAAAATTGTTTAAAAATATCAAGGAAAGCATAGAGCCACAAAACACGCTCTACACAAAAAGATAAATGCCAAAGCAAGGTTCACTTTGCGTAATTGACCATACGGAGTGTTTTTTATTGTTACCAACGTTTTCCTCAAGAGCTTGTTTAGAGTCGAAGGGTGGTCATATTCCCTGGAACGGTGAATATTTTGGTTTCAAAATTTCAATTTAACTAAGTTCTTCTCCCCACCCATTTGCAGGAAATCGACATCAACATGTGCAGGAAAAATCGGCTTATGGTACTGCTTGAGCAGCCGCCTCACCTGTCTGTTGAAGCTAGGAAGCAGAGTAGCGCATAACTTCAACTTGCATTAAGATATTCGAGACGTCATCATACTTAATAACAAGTGCAAAAACAGGACAAAAATAAACGAAATCCGCCATTTACAGTAGATAAATATGGCATGCAACACATTCCATGATCACAACCTACGAAGAGACAATGTATAAATATATATGTTCAATATATCCTGTAGACTAAACTGCAGGATCTGTACAACATAACTGATATGTGGCAAGAGTATGTACCAGAGTTCATAACACGGTACTGAGAATTCAAAATCGAGAAAGAATTCACTGTATGGAAATTACTTTCCAGTTTTGTTGCTGTGCTTTTTTAGTGCTAAACTTGTACGCGAAATTAAACTTACTCTAGTACCGAATTAGCTCTCATCAACTGCTGGTCTCAGCAGGAATCAACTTACGGCGGTCTCCTGGTGAGCTGTTTGACACCACAATAAATTATCTACTGCAACAGGCTCTAAAAAGGCTTAAATTGCTTCTTTTTGCTCTATGCAATGCGATAAAAATCATGTCCTGTACTCTTAAGAATATAGGGTGCTGAGGTTGCGCACTAGAAAGTTTCAAAAATGAGTTTCTTGAGCTGCGAAGACAAGTTTTGCGGCACCCACGATGGTGGGCGTTAGAAAACAGATCGTCAAAAAATGCAGATTCGTCTGGCGAAGTGTGTTACAAATGTTGCTTATAAAAAAAAATTGCATCGAGGCTTATATTGCACTTAAACGAACCAGCCGGGAAGAAACGTTGTGAACCTGATGCACATAGTTCGAGCAGCGCCTCCTGTATTTTTACTATGCCAGCCGCATCGCCCGCTTCGCAATGGGAGCTGTCGGTACGCCTCATTTCAGTTGGTTGCCGCGCCGCAGCGCTACCAAGATGGTGGAATCTAGGTGGGACTGCTTGCATGACTGCTTGCGCATGGTCGCGCAGTGTTGGCGTTTTGGTGATAGTTCCGCCCTGCTCCTACACCACGCGTCTGTCAGATTCTTTGCTTCCTACCTCTTCTTGTTTAGCTCTGTCTTCATCCGCGGCGCGGTGCTTTTTCCAACGAGAATCGGTTGCAGCGGCAGCTTTGCTCGCAGTTTGCAGAGGTGGGCCTTGGCGTTCACTCCGCCTATCACTTGAGGGTGGTGGCTGGCATAGGCATTTGCGCCGCTTAAGGCCGTTCCTTGCCAGACGAACAGCTGTTACGTTAGTTCGTTTCGTGGCACCATGTTTACCCAAATTTGTTTTGAGCGGGTTAATGGTGTGGTCCGCGACGCTGACGAGGTGTCCTCGCAGCAGCAGTAAAATGGCACGGGTTAATTATGTTCAGAACGGCTGCTGCTTTGAGATTTGTGTGAAGTGTGGGAGATTTCAATCGCGTTTATGTGGAGCTGACGAACTTCGCTGCAGAGAGTGTAGAAAACCAGGGCGCGTTTACGTGCATTCATTTACACATATTTACAACTGTTTGTAGCAATAGCATATCTGCATACTGCGATAAGCATTGCCACTCTTTGAATTTATTGTCATTTACATTTATATAATTTTTGTTTATTGCTTGTATTTAGGCGTATTTGCACTCATAAGAAATTTGCATTGCAGCGCAACCACCTTTTTACGCACGAGGAGGAAAAAGCTTGTCGCGCGTGAGCGGAACCCAAGAACGGACGAAACAAATACACCTAATGCCCATCTTAAATTGCACTTCGTACGGCCTCATCTGTTTGATCGCCCCATCTTGCGGCGCCGAACGATAACGCCGGTAGGTGTGACGCTGCCTCGTGCTTCGGCCTTTACGGTGACTTGATTTCGGTTTTACCTGCCTCCTTTTCTTCAAGCGCTTTTTTTTTAGTTTTGCAGCGTTGTATAAGAGCCTGATCGTAGCCAGGACCAGGCGGAACGTCCTAAACGATTTGCGTCAGCTGCTGCGCCGTGCAGTGCGTTCCGCAAAAGGAGTTCACATATCACTTAAAGCTATCGCAGCTTCAGGCTTTCACGGATAGAGAAAAGCCTTTTCCAATTGTCGTAACGATGACAGCTTATCTTGCAATAATAATAATAATAATAATAATAATAATAATAATAATAATAATGTTTATTTTCACCACTCGATACAAGTGAGCGAAAAGAGGTGGCTGAAATAAAAGCTGCTGTCTCCGCAGCTTGACAAAGCCTCAGCCACCTTTACATCAGCAGCAGCGACATGGCGAAAGCAAAAACACGCGTTAGAAGGCAATTTCAACAAGCCCTATCTAAACTTGCAAAAAGAAATTTATCAACATAAGGCGAGCAAGAAACATTGCATTGCAAAAAAACAAAAAAAAACTGAAGGCAGTATAACCATTACACAAACAGGTTCGCTATGTGCCTATGCATCATTGTAGTAATATTGTCACGAATATTACACAGCACACAGAGACACAAGAACTGCTCCAGTCTGCCGAGCGGTCACCAGCAAGAAGACGAACCACTTCTTCTTCCTCGTCACAAGCGAGATGGCGAAGCACTTCTTCTTCGTCCACTTCTGAGCTGTATCATTGCTCCCTCCCCTGCAGCATCGCCTCGATGCGGGCCGCTTTCATAGATGGGAAAATGGGTTAGACACGGAAAGTGAGACACAGCTATCACGACACACAACCGGCGGCACTCAGCGTCAAGTACAATCAGCAGGACGGTCGTGGTACGGCTTCATACGAACGACGTGCACAACATCCGGATGCGGTGGTCTGCGCGAAGGGCGGCCTGGGGTTGCCGGTGAAACTTCGTACGTCACGTCGCTAATGCGGCGGAGAACTCGGTAAGGTCCGAAGTATCGGCGCAGTAATTTTTCGGACAACCCACGGCGACGAACTGGTGTTCAAACCCACACATGGTCGCCTGGTTCGTACGTAACAAATCGCCGTCCGAGATTGTAGCGGTCAGCGTCGGCGTGCTGTTGACGGTGTATTCGCTGCCTGGCCAGTTGACGTGCTTCTTCAGCCCGCTGAACGAAAGTGGCGACGTCAAGATCTGGCTCTAGGTCACACTGAGGGTCGACGGGCAACATGGCATCCAAAGAAGTAACAACTGGACGACCGAAGACAAGCTGGAAGGGCGTGAGCCGCGTTGTCTCTTGCAGGGCCGTATTGTAAGCGAACGTTACGTATGGGAGAATTTGGTCCCATGTTTTATGCTCCACATCCACATACATGGAGAGCATGTCGGCCAGGGTTCTGTTAAGGCGCTCTACCAAACCATTTGTCTGTGGGTGGTACGCTGTTGTATGCCTATGGCTGGTGTGGGTCAGATCTAGGACTGCCTGAGTCAAGCGAGCTGTGAAAGCAGCTCCACGGTCAGTAATTATAACCGCAGGAGCGCCATGACGCAGCACGATGTTGTGTACAAAAAACGTAGCCACTTCGACAGCAGTTCCGTTTGCAAGCGCCGTTGTCTCAGCGTACCGCGTCAAATAATCCGTCGCGACAGCAATCCAACGTTTTCCAGTGGATGACTTCGGGAAAGGGCCGAGTAGGTCCATTCCCACTTGTTGGAAAGGCGTCTTCGGAGGCGCTATAGGATGAAGAAATCCTGCGGGTTTGAAGGGAGGAGACTTACGGCGCTGGCAGTCGCGACAGGTTTTGACGTATGTCCGCACTGATGGAAGTAATCTTGGCCAGTAGTACCTCTGCCGAATCCTCGCTAAGGTACGACTGACACCCAGGTGGCCTGCAGATGGTTCGTCGTGGCAAGCGCTCAAGATATCAGGTCGCAACTCGGACGGGACTACGAGCAGAAATGTTGCAGTGTTGCTCTCAAAGTTGCGCTTGTAGAGGACGCCGTTCTGCAGAGTGAAGGATTTGAGTCCACGAAGAAAAACACGAGGAATGCGGGGGCCGTCGCAGTCTTCCAGGTACGCGATGAGCGGCGCTAACTCTGGGTCTTCCCTTTGAAGCTGCGCCATATCGGTTGCGCTAACAGCACCAAGGAAAGAGAAGTCTTCAGTGATTTCCGGGGAAGCAAGGTCCACTGGCGCGCGTGATAAACAATCCGCATCTTGGTGCTTCCGCCCCGACTTGTACACGACCGTTACGTCGTACTCCTGCAAACGGAGGCTCCACCTCGCCAACCGCCCAGATGGATCTTTGAGGCTGGCCAGCCAGCATAACGAGTGGTGATCACTGACAACGCGAAATGGTCTTCCGTATAGGTATGGGCGGAACTTACTGATGGCCCAGACTACCGCAAGACATTCTTTCTCAGTCGTTGAATAGTTGCATTCCGAGCGCGAAAGTGTACGGCTCGCGTATGCGATGACTCGTTCGGCGCCATCCTGCCAATGTACCAGGACCGCCCCAAGGCCTACGTTGCTAGCATCAGTGTGTATGTCAGTTGCTGCGGCGTCATCGAAATGGGCGAGTATCGGTGGACGTTGCAGGCGGTGGCGGAGCTCCACGAAAGCTTCCTCTTGGTCGCTTCCCTACAAGAAGGGTGTGTCGTCTCTGGTCAGCGCTGTTAAGGGTTCAGCTATTTTGGAAAAATCTTGGACGAATCGTCGATAGTAAGAGCACAGTCCCAAAAAACGTCGAAGGGTCTTTTTGTCAGTGGGACGCGGGAAACTGGAGACAGCAGCGGTCTTGTCGGGATCTGGGAGAACACCGCGCGCGCTGACAACATGGCCGAGGAAACGAAGCTCCTCAAAACCGAAATAGCATTTCTCGGGCTTGATCGTAAGTTGCGCACATTGGAGCGCCCGGAGCACTGTGCGCAGCCGCTCCAAGTGTTGCTCGAAGGTGGGCGAGAAAATGACGACATCGTCCAGGTATACGAGGCACGTCTGCCACTTGAGCCCAGACAAGACAGTGTCCATCATGCGTTGGAAAGTAGCCGGCGCTGAGCATAGTCCAAACGGGAGCACCTTAAATTCGTATAGACCATCAGGCGTCACAAAAGCAGTTTTCTCGCGGTCTCGCTCGTCCACCTCTATCTGCCAGTAGCCGCTTTTGAGACCCAAGGAGGAAAAGAACCTGGCATCACGTAGTCTGTCGAGTGCATCATCAATCCTGGGGAGCGGGTAAACGTCCTTTTTCGTCACGTTGTTCAGTTTGCGGTAATCGACACAAAATCTCAGGGTGTTGTCTTTCTTTTTCACGAGGACTACCGGTGACGCCCATGGACTTGTCGACGGTTGAATGACATCGTCGGCGAGCATTTCGTCCACTTGCCTTTTAATGGCTTCGCGTTCCGTCGAAGAAACGCGGTATGGGCGCTGGCATACGGGTGGTGTAGTCTCGTCGGTGATAATGCGATGCTTTGCGACAGGCGTACGACCGACCCTGGAGCTTGTGGCAAAACAACCCGCGAAGTCGGTTAGAAGCGCCGAGAGAAGAGCCTTCTGCTCAGGCGCCAAATCGGGATTGATTCTGACGGACGGAAGGACAGGGCATGGTGGGGCCTGGTCTTCAGGGCTTGTCTCCAGGGCGCACACTTGAGGCACCACAGCGAAGTCATGCAGGAAGGCGACAGCCGTGCCCTTGGCGAGGTGCTGCAACTCGTTGGCAAAATTTGTAAGGAGCACACTAGCACAACCGTCTTGTAGTTGGACGAGCCCGCGAGCGATGGCTACTCCTTTCTCGAGCAGCAGGGGTACGTGGCTATCAGCGACACCTTCGTAGTCGTGGAATAAATCATTCCTCACGAGAACTAGCACACTGGACCGGGGTGGCACCATTACGTCGTCGTCAACAAGTCGCAGAGCAGTGAACCGTGAATCGTCTGTGTCAGTGCGTGCCACGGCCCGTTTCGTCGAGAACGTGACCCGTGATTCGTGGAGGTCAATGACAGCACCGTTCGTGTGGAGTAAGTCAAGACCGAGGATCAAGTCCCTCGAACACTCACGGAGGACTACAAACTCGCCGACGTACACAAAACCACGGATATCGACACGGGCTGTGCACCTGCCGGCAGGGATAATCAGGTGACCCCCAGCAGTGCGAATGCTAGGCCCCGACCACCCCGTCAATACTTTCTTCAGTTGTACGGCAAGGGCCAGGCACATGACAGAATAGTCGGCACCAGTATCCAGCAAAGCGGTCACGTCGATTGCGTCAATTTTGACGCACAAATCGGAGGTAGCGCGTCGGATGCTGTCGCTACTCGCTCCCGGAGAAACATCGTCGCGTGGTAGTGGCGCAGGAGGATCTTCACAAGTCCCGGCATCAGCGGCCTTGCCTCCAGAGGCCGCTGGAATCAGTTTTCCCGGCGTGGACTGGGAGAACGGCGTCCGGAGTAGCCTGCGGCTTGACGGGGGCTTGGAGAACGGTAGCGTCGCGGCGACGGTGATCGAGCATCCTGGTGGCCTGACGTGATGCGGTTCTGGCGCGACGACAGATGGAATGCTATCTCCTGCGGTCGTTCCCCGTTCTGAGGGCACGGGTCGTCCGGTGCGAAACCACGCAGGCCCACGCGGCGGTATGGGCACGCCCTGTAGAGGTGACCCGCCTCGCCACAGTGATAGCAGAGGGGCCGACGATCCGGGGCACGCCACACTTCACTCTTTCGCGGCCGCTGATAGGCTGGCGGAGCGTCACCACGAGGGGAGCTCGACGAGAGCACTGCTGGAGTCGCGGCAGTGACGTCGTACCCAGGGGCCTGGCGCAGGACGGACGCATACGTGGGCCTTGCATCAGGCTGGCGAGGAACCTCGGAAATCTGGTGCTGTTGTGCTGCCAGGCGCACCTCGTCCCGGATCACTTCGCTCAGTGGCGTGAAAGATGGCGTCTCGGACGGCGTACGGAAGGCCTGCAGTTCCTCTCTGACGACGGATCGGACCAGCTCGCGTAGAAAGGCCGCGTCGATACCGGGAGGCATGGAGATGGGATCAGGCCCGAAGGTGTTGACGTCGCGATTGTACTGGCGGGCTCGCTGTTCCAGCGTCTTCTCGATAGTTGCCGCCTCGGTGAGGAACTCTGCCACAGTGCTTGGTGGGCTGCGCACGAGTCCTGCGAAGAGCTCTTGCTTGACACCCCGCATGAGGTGGCGAAGCTTCTTGTCTTCTGTCATGTTGGGATCCGCGCGCTTAAAAAGGCGAGTCATGTCCTCGTAGTACATGCGTACACTCTCGTTGTGGCGCTGGTTGCGCGAGTGTAACGCAGCTTCTGCTCGCTCTCGACGGTCTGCATTCGGAAAAGTGGCTTTAAGATTGCGGCAGAAAGCTTCCCAGGACGTAAACGAAGCTTCATGTTTTTCGAACCATGTCCGAGCCGACTCTTCAAGTGCAAAATAGACATTGTGGAGCTTACGGTTGTCACTCCAGCCGTTGTAACGGGCAACCCGTTCGAATATCTCGAGCCAATCCTCGGCGTCCTCGAACACGTCGCCATGAAACGACGGGGGTGTTCGTGGCTGATGACAGAGGATGTGCGCCGGGAGCGTGGTCTCAGTTGCCATGGCAGCTGGTGCCTCCGAAGGCCGGGGTTGCGTCGCCCTGGTTGCAGCCGGAAGGAGTCCAAATTCAGGGAACGCTCCACGGAGGCGGCGGCCGCGGCGCTGGTGAACTGGGGTGAGATCCGTATTGGTCGGTAGCCTACGCGGGTCTGGAAGCGTACCCCGCACCTCCACCAGATTTGTCACGAATATTACACAGCACACAGAGACACAAGAACTGCTCCAGTCTGCCGAGCGGTCACCAGCAAGAAGACGAACCACTTCTTCTTCCTCGTCACCAGCGAGATGGCGAAGCACTTCTTCTTCGTCCACTTCTGAGCTGTATCAATATTTATCTGCTGAAAGTCAATATCTTTCAAAAGAGAAGGTAATGAACACATTACCCCTTCAACCCCAAAGCCAGTCCGTGAAAAAGGAACAAACCATAGTGTTGGGTACCTAAAAGAGTAGGTTGTTGTCACTGTTTTCAGGTTTGCTAAATTTAAAACAATTTTTGATCTACCTTGAGCTGTTTTTTTATAGGCACACAGCAGTTTGTATGCGTAAATATTTTCCGCTGTTATGATCCTGTGCTTTCGGAAAAGAGGTAGTGTATGCTCAAACCTAGGCGTATTCTCTATAGCCCGGACAGCTTTCTTTTTTAGTAGTAGAAGCTTGTTAATGTTTGTTATAGAGGTATTTGCCCATACTTAGCAGCAGTAGTAAATTTGAGAGTTAAAAAGCGCATTGTAAATAAGTTTCTTCATATTAGCAGGAAGCATTCGGCAACTTCGGTTCAGGATACCGACAACCTTGCTCAGTTTTGATGAAATTCTTTTAATATGCTTGTTCCATGAAAAATGCTCAGAGAAAACTTTTCCTAGAGTTTTTATATGTTTCACTGCTTTTATGCAATAGGGATCTAAGTGAAAGGTATCAGGAGGTGTAATTGATGTTCCTGGTGTGCGGAATAAGACGCAAAATGTTTTACTCTCATTCAAGATTAATCTATTGTTTTGGCACCATTCCTGGAGTCTACAGCAGGACATATCTGCTTTCTATTTAATCTGAGGTGCTTTCCAGAAACCAGAACCATGCAGTCGTCTGCGTAAATTATGTACTTACAGTTGCCCGCAATTCTTACAATATCATTAATATAAAAAAGAAACAGAATAGGACCAAGAATGCTGCCTTGTGGAACTCCGTATTTTATTAGTTTTACACTCGATTTTAGTTGGTTTAACTCGACATACTGATTACACTCGATTTTAGCTGGTTTAACTCGACGTCTTCCCTAAAGGTAGGATAGAATTAGATACTGCGAGATTCCGCGCAATCCATAGCGCTCCAATTTGTAAAAGAAGTATACGATGATTCACAGAATCGAATGCTTTTCTGAAATCAATATATATCCCTAGTGTCGCCAATTTCTTTTCAGAATTTTCCAACACTGTTTCCTTATGAACTAAGAGGGCGTCTTCTGTCGAGCGAAACTTCCTAAATCCAAACTGATGCTCAGTTATCAAATTGCATTTTTCAGCAAAATCCAGAATGCGTGAATTAATTACCTTTTCTAAACCTTTCGAGAATACTGGAAATATAGGAAATGTGCTGTAATTAGATATTTCATTTTTGTCTCCTCCCTTGTTCATTATTATTACTCTAGCAACTTGCACATGTAGTGGAATTTCACCAGTTAAGAGAGAAACGTTGTAAATGTGTGTTAAAACGGCGCCATTTCATCTATCACATGCTTGATAGGTTTGATTTCTAATTCATCTACATCGTGAGCTCTACTGTTCTTAATACCTTGAAAAAGCCTTGTCACCTCCGATACAGAAGTGGGGCGGAAAAATAATCTATTTGGCACATCTGGAATATTTCTGGCGACTTCAGAGCAGTATGTGCTACTGCCGACCCCTATAAACAAATCATTGAAATTATTAGCCATATTCATTCCGCTTATTTCTGTATCATTGATAACGAGGCTGTCAATCCTTGATTTCTGTTTGTTTTTATTTGTGATGTCATTAAGCTTTTCCCACACTACATCGCTCCTTCTGAGGCAATCGCTGTGAAAAATGTGCAGATAATAGTCGTCCTTCGCTTTCCTTAAACTCTTATTTAATACATTCCTCAAGGAAAGTAGAGCCACGACTTGAAAGGTAATGCTACCTGGCAGTTTTCGAAAAATGCCTACTCGGGAACATCTACCATGCCTTCTTTATTTCATTTTCCCATTTTGGTTGCTGAACATGGTTGAATCACAAACCAATATAGCAAAACTTATGACTACCTCTACCCTCTGATTTCATAGTTCCGCCAGGCGATTTCAGTGCCTCTCCCGGAGTGTTTCAGCGTTGTAGCTAAAAGATCAAAATGATTCTAACAAGCTGCCACAGCCTTCCGTCGCACCGCCAACGCCGCTGCGCCGCACTGTCTGTGGCTCCTTTCAAAACACGCGCCTGCAGCGGCTCCACGATGAGCAGCGCCACGGCGAGCAGCGCCACGAACGGCGCGCTCTGTGGCGCGTTCATACCTGACAGGCAGCCTGATGATAATGAGAGATGCAGAGATCTTTCTCACAAAGAAACAATGTCTCAGCGATTGTCTTCGTCCGCGACTTAGATGGCACTCTCCCCCACAGACGGAGAGAAGGCGTGAAGGCTAGCCGACGGGCAAGAGCAGGAAAGGAGGCTAGGAGACGGGGCTTGGACGGTAGGATCGGCCGTATTCGGCAGGCATTGTAGAAAGAGGAGGCGCTGGTTCGAGCAAACCGTCTCGCAGCGACCACTTGTCCTTCCCCACTCACGTTCTATATAAGAGTGTAGGTGCTTTCCACAAGAGGTCGAACAGGCATGTTTGATCGAAATTTTAAATTGGAACTAAAATTATAATACTCCAAATGAATCGCGAAGTTCTTACCCGAGCTGTCTTTTGCAAAAAAAAAAAATTCATTTCCCCCCCCCCCCAAAAAAAATTGCAATAACTTCATGGACGGGCCGGTTTTTCCCAATTCGCAAAACCGTAAGCTTGGACCGGCAAAATATAATTTTTTTTTCACCCACCTGTCGAGATATTTTTCAGTCAACACTCCATACAGAGCCTAATCACCCCATGGGCATAATTTTGCCTCCTAGGATGGGTGTCGCTTAAAGAAAAGGTAAACATGGCACTTCTTGACCGATGTTTAAACCTTCTAAGTCTAAAATTTGAAATCTAGAAATCAGAAAATTTAGATATGTTTATGTTTTCTGTTCTCAATCTCGATACTTATAGTTATTTTGGACAGCCTAGAAGGATACCGTCACGTTTGAAAGTGCACTTTATTGCCGGAAAGACACGTGCGTTGTCAACTTACAAAAATAATTTGTAAAAAACTTTGACTTCAATTTTTTCTACTTTGAGAACACACATACACATATAAATATTGGCGTGACTTGCACTTAATATGCATCAAATACAAGCGCTGTTACAATATTTGATAATATAGGAGAAGTTAACTTGATTTCAGGGACGATACGATGCGCATCAGCGCCATTATATAATTAGGTAATGCTGAAAAGTGAACTCAACAAAGAATGCGTGTTTTTCACCTTCGATATTTCAAGCCACATTCCCAACTTGGAAAATTTTAAAATAGATCTGACTTTTGGTGCTCGCGGCAATCAATTTCACAATATAACTTTGCTCCCTAAAATCAAACACAAAAAGCCTGTTGTTAACATAGAATATTAAACCCCATAATTTTGATCTATATGAGTCACACAATACCCGCCTTGCTGCACAATCCAGCTCAACAGGCCACACCGACGTATCTGTTAGTTTTTACAAAAAAAATCTATAAAAATAGTCCTGAATAAGGCGCATAGGAAGATTTGTCACCTCACCAAGGATTTAGTTTTTAAGCTTATGTGTATGCTTGTACCATTTCAGACACTGACTTGATGGGAGCTGCAGCATTCCGTCGCAGATGATGCAGCGTGACTTCATGCTTCTCTAGACCCCTGATTGTTTCCACCACAGGCATTTTTACCTTGTCCATTTGGCATGAAGATCAATTTTGCTGCATTCCAGTGGTTTCACTGGACCTCAAAAAGTGTGCACCTCTTTTTAAAGTTGCTTGCTGAGTCGGTGCTGACAACGTCATAGTTGTAAACAAGGTATCCTTTACTCTAGTCGTTCGTGGACTTTACTGAGAGCGTAAAAGGCTCGAGGCGAATCGAGTGTTCTGTTATTTGTTATAGCACGTCGTGACGTTTTTTTCCGGTCATTTTTCTAGTTTTTTTTCAGTCGTGTCGTCTCAAGTGAGCATAAGCGGCGTTTACATGAACCCGGCGGCGGAGGGTCGAGTCAGGGGATCGAGTTGTGCAAGGTCATCCCAACTCGACGACTACGTGTTTCCATGAACTCGATTTTAGCGAGTCTCTTATTTTTACTATATGTTTACTTGTTAAGACTAGGCTTCAAGGCTGTCGCCTGACCCCCCTCCTCAGTTTTTTTTTCCTCCATGGTCTCGGAGGCGCGACGGCTCAGACGAAAAACAGGTTCCCATTCATCCTCTCCCGTCCCGCTAACCTGACAATTCGACTCTATGGTTTTAGAAAGGCGGGTCAGGCGAGTTAACTCGACTCGCTCTGCCGCGTATTTTGCTCGACCAGACCGCGTTTACATGCACCCGACAACTGGTTCAGGAGGACGATGATACTCTTCTGCGTAAACTCCTTTCACTCGCTAATGGCTTTCCACAGAAAGCATCTTGTGTAGTAATTTGTTGTTCATTTTCTCATGCACTCCCGCAGGAGCTCCAGAGATGAAATCGGGTGCTAGTCTATTCTTATTTCGTCATCTTTATGCCGCATTGCATAAAACACTGCCTCTGCATCTGTATTCCAAAACCCCGGGTAGCTTAAGAGCTTCAAACGTGGGACACATCTCGTTCAATAGGGCGAAGCTGAAGGCTTCGCCCGTCATTTTGAACCATCTCGACTGCTCGATAAGGGGGAGGATTTCAGCCTACCGTCCTTTTTATACGGCTTGCGCAGGTGGTTCTCCCTGAAAGAAGGCACCCGCTCTAGAATAGCGACTTACGAGTATAGGCGTAGAACAACGAGCGTGGCTTTTTTAGCAACTGAGCACGAAGAGCAAGTGGAGATAATTAAATAAAAAAGAATCTTTTTAGCAGCTTAAGTTTATTAAGAACCTGTAATTGCCGAATTATTCACTGGTCTTTTCTTCTCAAAGATCTATTGGTCGTTTCAAATTGGTACCCGATCCTTCCAATTCGCTGCTCTATCTGTAGCAGCAGCCCGTTAAAAGGGATATGATTTAAATTAGTAGTTTGGTTTGGAAAAACAGGTGACCTATCTTGAAACATACTTATTAACGGTATTTATACAATAGCATTTACAAATGTGCCCTTCTTGAGGCATCAGCTCCGAAATTCTCCATCTAACGCAAAAAATTCTTGATTACCTTTTTTTAATCTTGCGAAATTTTAAATACGCGCGTATAATTCGGGATTCGTACACTACATCTATTACAAAGAAGTTCGAAAAAGTGCAGAGGAAAGCAAAGAGATTTCTATACTCGAAGTTTCGACATGCAATTCTCCTTCCCAATTAATGAACGCCCATGATATACAGCGCCAAAAATATCGGAAAAAACGCGTTTTAACTTCTTTTCGTTGTTACTAAACGACATGGTAGGACATTATCCGTTCCGATATTTAATTCCGCGGACTACTACAAGCACTCGACCCTGCCCTTTGGATTTCTTATAGCCATATTTTGCACGAACAAAGTTGTATATGTTTTTTTCCTCGCACTGTCGCTATCTGGAACAGTTTCTAGAGGTCAAATTATTCGCCCATGGATGAGCACTTGGCTTGCTGAATCATTTTACGCCTCGTAGTTCTTTAGGAGTCACACTTTTATTGAGTTCCAAGCGCCTTCCTCCTTTCAAGTGCCTTAAATGATGAAAGTTAATCTGTATTTTTTTTTTGTATTACACCTAAAACTTCTTCCGGAGAAAATTTAATCAGACTTTTAGATCAAAATTCCTTTCCTCAGCAAATGAGAACTCTTGTTTTTTTTATTATGTTGTCTGAAATAATTTTGAGTTCATGATCTATTCTTTGCTTCTGTTTTCGATTTTTTTTGGTGCTCATCTCGCGCTAAAAGTGCATCATGAATATAAGCCGCTTCAAGACACCAAACAAGGCTCACAATATAATATCAATGGCTGAATGCGTTGGCATGCCTCCTTTGTTATGAATAGTGAGCAGCCCGGTTTACAAAACAAAGTGCGAATAATCTTTTCTTCCTGAAGTCACTAGCTCTAACAGTAGACAATCCAATTGCTCTTTCCATTATTTTGTATAATATCTGACCCCTGTGAACAAATTTCTCTCGAAGGAGTATGACAAGCAATTCAATCTATTTTCCTAGAGATTCGGAAGCACTTTTTCTTTTTTCGTGCACTTAGAAACCAGCTTTAACAATGCTTGAAGTGTCCTTCGTGTCGCTGCCCTATATTTATTTATTTATTATTATTTATTTATTATTGATACCCTCAGGGCCAAAGGCATTTCAGAAGGGAGTGGTTACAAATTATAGAAAGAGAACAAAAACAAAAATTCAACATACAAGCGTCATGTTCCTGGTTATATAATTCAGTAAAAGAAGTAAGCATAATATGTAAGTGCAAGGTAAGAGAACAAACAAAGGAAACTAAAGTAAACAAAGGAAATGGAGAATGATAAGTACATTTGTTGTCAGCCTTAGTATACAATGTTAGCTAAATTGTTACGGAAGCGCAGGATGTCTTGAATGCAGGCTGTCGATCCGGGAAGGTGGTTCCAATCTGCTGATGTACGGGGAATGAACGACCGAGAACAAGCTTTTGTTTCGTGCGACGTTATACCAACCTTGTGAACGTGATCTAGACGGAGGAGATATCAATTCATCGCATAGATTGGAAGCGCAGGATGTAAAAATTGGAAGCGCAGGTTGTAAAAAACTTGCTATACTTGCTATGCTGCGAGTACGGGCATTAGGTGCCGATATTTGTCTCCCTGCCGCCCTTTCTTTTGCATGCACCACAGCTAAGATCCGCTCAGAATATAACGAAAGCATCGTGTACCAACAGAAAACAGAGTAGGCATTGGTTTCCTGGTCATGAAAATCTAAGCGAGAGGAATCGGCCCAGTGCGTATTTGAGTAGCCCAGAAAAGTTAGAAGATAAGAACACACAATAAGGCTATTGTTGTGGGCGTCGTATTTTGTTGCTGTCGGCGACCCTAGTGCTCGATAGTTCTAACTTTATCTGCCGTAGACTTGCCGATGTGGGCAACATGTCGTGAATCTGTACGGTTCCGCTTAAGGGTCAATATCTTCCTGGGTACAACAATTCATCAATTCATTCAAGGTACAACATTCAGGGTACGAAAGGGTACAACATTCAGGGTACGTAAGGGTACAACAATTCATCGTAGTTACCACAGAGCCGGAGAGGTGCAGGATCTGTATAAGATTTCTGTCTGCTGCTTCCCGAAGCTTAAGGTGAAGGTCACTTTTTTTAATTGTGCATTGGGAAATCTAACAAATTACAGGGCTATGAACGGCAAATAGAAGACTATACCGACTATAATTAAGTATGTATTTTTATTTACGAGGCTTCATTTATGAAAAAAACTCAACCTTGATGAAAAAACTCGACCAAAAATTATTTTCCAAGACAATCTTCCCTGAAGCTACTGCCCTTCTCCCGTTTTCATGAAAGGCTTTTGATAACTTGTAGAAATTCTTTTTCAAGGCACTCTTTCGTAGAAGTTTGAAGCGAGTGACAGTCATCGAACATTGTTGCCTGGAATTGGTTCTTTAAATTCGGAAGTATATCAAAGTCATTCGAGGCCAGATCACGATTGTTGGGTGTGTGGTTCAGCTTTTGGAAGCCACTCTCTCGAATGGCAGCCTGGGCAGCACGACACCTGTGAAGCGGGGCGTTGTCGTGCAAGAGGTGTGCATCGCTTGTCACCAATCCTCGGTGTTTTTCCACGATGGCTTCATGCAGTTTTCGGAGAATATTAGCCTATTACTGTCCTGCTGCTTTCAAGGTACTCAATGAACAGGATCCTTTCCGTCAAAAATACCTGTCGCCATCATTTTCCTCCCTAAGCGTGCATAACACCTTCCCACGTCTCAACCCCAGTCACAAGGGGGGAGAGAAAATTTTCTGGCTCGCTTGAATAGATTTGCAAACGTTCCCTTGATGAACACCCATGGACGTGTCGATCTTGCGCAGAGAGATTCTTTGCCACCTATCGTGCCGAGACCTTCGACCTACACAAAACACTATGGATTGTAGTGAAAGCACTGCTATAAGAAATATACAACCCTGCGGCAGTTTCGGACACCTTGATTCGGTGATTATTTTCGATAAGGCTCTCGGCTGAGGCTGAATGGCCGAATTGGTTGATGTGGTTTGCCGGCCTGGCTTTTGGTTGCCTTCCACGTGCACACGACGACGTTTAAACTCAATGAACCCCCGAGTCACTGTAGCATACGAAGGGCATTCAGTGCCATACACATTCACCATCGTGCTATGGAATTCTTAGGCAGAATTTCCTTCTTTGCACAAAACTTTTATCACGCTCCTGCAGTCCAGTATGAAATCGTGTGAGGACGTCGTTCTTGACTGTCTGACGCAGACTAAGTAACGAAATGGAAGGCTAGATGTTCAGACGCTGCTTGGCTGCAGGAGTAACCTAAACAAAATGTATACAGCGATCACTGTCCGGTATTTGGTTATAGCCAAGTTGAGGAACTTTTTGATCTCCTCTTGTATAACTACAACCATTATCCCTCGGCGCTCAGTCCCCAGAGGCTGCGGAGCTGCCGACCAACGTAAACAAAGGTGCGACCTTGGACGCAGCGGAGGGGGCTAAGAATCTCTGGCTATATAACAGCTGTATATTATTCGGTACTCAACTATGGGGCAGAAACGTTCAGGCTATTGAAAAGGGTTCAGCTCAAGTAAAGGACAAGGCACCGAGCTATGGGAAGGAAAATGATGGCTCTGTGTTAAGAGGCAGGAAGATGGCATAGTTGGTTAGAAAATTCGTGCGCATTAACATCATCGTAGTCGAAATGAAGAAGAAATAGGCTTGAGGCAGGGCATATAATGCGAATGCAAGATAATCGATGGTCGTTTAGGGTCAAGGACATGATACGAAGAGAAGGTATGCGTAGCAGAGGACCACAAAAAGTCAAGTTAGTGGATGAGATTAAGACGTTAGCTGTGATAAGGTGAACGCACCAGCCGCAGAAAAGGGCTACTTAAATAGATATGGAGAGGCCTTGGTTCTGCCGTGGACATAGTCAGGCTGATGATGATAACGATGCCATAAGAACTGGAGAAAATTTTTTAGGGCCAAGGTCATCAGTCACGAGATTGCTCATTTAAAGATGTGTTTTCAATAATATTTCAATACTGAATTCTAGCCTAGTTTGAAGTGTTCTTCAGCGTCCTAGTTATCTCACGGATAAACGCATTCAATATTTCGGGGTCACTGCTATATGCCAAGCATTAGTGAAAGCACTAAGAAATGCAAGAAAAATTTTAACGCCTATTGATCGAACTTCTGGCACGAGATGAAAAAATTACAAAAGCTAAAGTTGTTTCGTCGGAAGCGAAATTTAACAACAGCTGCCGTAAAGACCATGTTTTTCCATCTTGATCCCAATCCGTCTGCCTAAGTCATTCTTTTGACGGCGTTGATCAGGTGTCCAACTATTGTAAGAAAGCTACCATAGCTTTTCTTTCGTTATCACTTCCAGTTTCGTTCGCAGAAGTAGGCACAGGCTTGCGGATACCATCGGTAGCGTGTTTGTGTTGAGCTTAAAGGTGAACTGAAGAGGAATCTGAACTCGTCTTTTTGCCGCGGGAACTCGATCTACACATTCTGAGCGTTCTGAGAAACTTCGGTTTATTGCCCTCCGTGGATGATTGTCCTAATTAAAACGAACTAACGTCCGGCTCCCGCCTTTTTTTTTTAATTCTCCCTCGTACGGGGGCCGGAGTCGACCAACGCGTGAGCGCCTTGCAGCCAGCTCCGTGGACGCTTTGCTTTCTTTTTATTTTGATTTTTAGGTTTCCGTGAATAAATCGTTTCATTCGCAGATAATATATAGCCGCAAAATAAGCCCGCAGAAATAAAAATACGCGCGGACTATTTGCTTCTACGGACTACTACGTATTACTCCGCCGATGGCAGAGCGGCAAGCCGCCGCGGGACTGGCTGAAAGGCACTCCACGCATTGGTCGACTGCGCCCACCGTACGAGGGAGAATTAAAAAAAAAGGCGGGAGCCGGACGTTAATTCAATTTAATTAGGAAAATCAGCCACACGGCCATAAATCGAAGTTTCTAAGAATGCTCGGAACGTGCAGATTGAGTTCCCGCGGCTAAAAGACGAGTTCAGATTCCTCTCCAGTGCACCTTTAATGAGCGCGTGGTGCCTGTGTATAACCAAGATGATGTTTGATCCTTCTTGGTCTGTGTGTGTTTGCGCTGTTGAACCATCACTATGAATCTACACCAACTAGCCCAATCTGCAGTTCTTCTAGAGCATAACGTGTATAGTTAAAAATTGCAGTTGGCCTTCTAAAACTTTTTGTGTGTAATATTATTAAATAAAACTTCTCAGCTGGTCTTCTTGAGCACGAACCTCACTCGGCAAATTAGACAGCATGCTAATGTGTGTCTCCAACAGTGTTTAACAGACTACGTTTCCTGTGTTACAGAAAAATATTTCTACAAACGTGGACTCCGTTACCTTTAAACATTGTTACAGTTGTAGATTCCGAAATGTGGATAACTGTGTTTCCGACGCGGGTACCAAATTGTAAAATTTCGCACCCGCAGAGTTTTTCCCACGGTAATTTTGGAAACGTTCACGCCGAAATGAAAAAAATTTTGAGGACACTTTCGCAACTAAAGTGCTGAGAGGTGAAAGCCGAAGACTGTATGCCGTGGCGACTTTCGGTGGATGTCAACTCGACGTAGAAGGAAAGGACAGGAAAAGGCGACTGCCGATTTCCTCTTGTCGGGTTAGGCTGAAGGTGTCGTCTCCAGGAAGCGGGGAGTAAAATGGTGTGTTGCCTCCGCCGAGGGGCCTCAAGGATCCAAAAGCTCGGCATCGGTTCAGCCACAAGGATTTCCTTGTTCCCGGACACGGCTGAACCATGCATGGCTAAGTGCGGGTACTCGGGTTCGTGGTGACGCATTGCTCACCATCATCCCCCTGCGGGGATGTCCCTGCGGATGGTCGGGAACCCGTGATGCCGCAGCTCACCGACGTCTGCATGTTGCAGACGCCCCTGCGGGCTGTTCGCGAGATGAGTGCCACCCACAGTATGCGAGGTCTTCTCTATTACCCAGACCACCCCAAGCTAATCATCGTATTATGACATCATCGTCCTCCATTCACACTCAAAGTCAGCGTTCACTTCCCCTTTCCCTCTTTCCAAATGTTGAGCAGCAGGTCAGGGTCACCTTAAAGCCGGCAGACTTCTTTCTTTCCATTAAATTAATATTTCTCTCCATATGGTGGTCCTAGTGCACCCATGAACAGAGTACAGTTGCATGCTTTTCATTGTACCTGAAAGCTCCTGGTTAAACAGCATTGCATTAGGGATGGCCATGGCAGTCAAAAGGTGATGGCGTCGATTTTCTTCTTGAATTGAATAGGGCTCATCAGTTGTATGTCTTCCGGCTGCAGACAGTTCCACTCCCGAAATTATTTAACAACGCACGATAGGCAATGAGCAGTCGTTCATGAAGAGGGACAGCGGAAGGTTTTCTGGCGCTCAGTTCAGCTTTAGAGCCGGTGTGCTGTTAATATGGCTGATGCTTCTGAAGGTGAATAATAAACCTTATGAAATAGGCGTAATTGAAACATTTTACTTCGTGCTTCAAGATGTGGCAAGGAGGCTCTAGATTTTGAGAAGACACTAGTGTAATATGGACAATTTCAATAAATGAAGCCGATAGCACGGTTTTGTATTTTTTATAAAGTTAAAGAGCGGTTAGGCAGATGAGGGCCCATACCGCTGAAACGAAGCCATTCTATTACTGAAGGATTAAAACTTAGGCGGGAAAGTTTTAGAAGTATTCTGTGAAGGGGTTAAGTTATTTAAAGTTTTTCGAGAAAAGGAAGTGCGTGTCAACAGGAATGTCTAAGTCAACGCATGAACAAACGCCGTTATTAAAAAGGGCTAGCTGTAAATCGCAGGAAAGTGCTTTAAAGGATTCATCTTGGTCAGGTTGAAAAAAAATTGGCTCACAGGAAATTTGATAATATGAAAATAATTAACATGTTCCAACTGTTTTAAAAACTTGCTTGTGAGAAAAATAGAGCGGTAGGTATTACACGATGGCGTGCCTATTTTTGGGAATTGAGGTACGTTACCCATCTTCCAGTCTTGTGGAAGCACACCTGATAGCTAGAACTGATGAAGAATGTGATGAATATGAAGAATGTAAAGCAGAATGCCACAAATTACAGCAAAGTGGTTGTTGGGCGTGTTGCTGAGACATGATATAAAGTTGAAGCGCACAACGAGACGAGGACGGTGAAAGAGACTAGACACAAACGAGCATTTGTCTCTTGTCTCTTGTCTCTTTCACCGTCCTGGTCTACTTGTGCGCTTCAACTTTATACCACAAATTACTCTCGTCATGCTTGGAGCAATCTTGCATTCTTGACTTTTAGAGGCAGGCTGGCTTCTTTTTTCGTCGGACGCCTATGGACGTGTAGTGAACACTAGGTGCGCACAGCGATTCCCCACAACGTCGCTGAGTCGGTGCAATCTACACTTCACTCATCGCTTCATCATTGCCGTCCAAATTCCCGTAACCCGTTTTCTGATAACCTTACATCTCATCCTTATTGCCCATCCTTACCGCTGCTTCCCACGTAAGATCAGAGGAGTCTTCCCGGCCCGTTCCCCCGGCTCTGGGTAGCTATAGTGGCTTTCGCTCTCCCTTTATTTTATTTTCCGCCTTCGAGTAGCGAAACTTAAAATACCCTACAGCCTCCTCTTTTATTTCATAATTGGTTTAAGCCTGCTGTACGTATGTGGTGCAGGCAGGAGCTTATTATATTTCATTGTTTTTGATTGCCCCAACCTACCGAATGCCTCATTGAGGAAGTACACCTTTTAAACAGTTGGTTGCCAGGCGCTCACGAACGAGAGTTCTTGCCTTGAAAAATTGCTTAAGACCCTGTTTCTCGAACATTACATGTTTTTGAGCAAACAAAATTTGGCTTCATGTCTGGTTTCATGTTTCCTTTTAATGCAAGGCGTTTCTAGTACCATTACAAAAAAACAGGCTGGTGGCGTGTTTGTGTGAGTGCAGTCGCAATTGGTGCAGAAAATCGCAGCGGTGGCAAGAAAATAGGGTGACGTCATCAAACAGCCGTGTGACGCACACAGCAAGGCAAGCACAGCCGTTTCAGACAATCCTATATATGTTGTTCGTCTGCACATGTATACTCGCCGATGGCCGACGTCCATGTGGCGCCAGTTTTCCCGATATTCGTGCCAAAATTATGACGCAACCATTTTTCGAACAGCGTTCCGGGTTGTGTCATACGATTTCTCTTCTCGTATAGTTTACATGTGTTATTCAAATTGGGGGCTAATTTCTGACAGGAGTTCTAACCGACGAGACATGCACCTGAAATTGTATGCCTTCGTGCTGCAACCGTTAGTCGTACAGCGTTCAGGGTAGTGTTATACGCTCGTGTAAAGGAGGGGTGTCATACATCACGCCAGTGGAGAGGACGCAGACAGGGAAACGAACCGTCCTCGGCGCGCCATTTCTTCCTTGGATTTCGTTGCGGCCGGTTGAGTGTGTGCTCGTGCAAGGAACAGTGAACCATCAACACTGTCGCATAACCACACAAGAGCAGTGTGAAGTGTCTGTGCCAAACTTTTTTATTTTATTTTGTTTGTCCTCGTGTGAGCTGCTAGTTTTGCCGTAAAGGATCAGTGACAACTAGTCCCTCTTTCTCCTTTTACCCTGAGCGGCATATTTTCCTACACGTTAAAATTTACCCTCCGTGCCCTGTAGATGACTGCCGACAGTCCTCTTTGCTTTCTTGAGCTCATTCTAGGCCTTATCGACCTCTCGCCACAATTTTATCACAAAAACGAGCTGCGGGAAACCTAATACACCAGGCGCATCTCAGCTTCTCCTGGCGGCACGGCTTTCTGAAAACACCAGTGTTATCATTCCTCCTAACTCGTCAACTATCTCCACAACCGCCTGTGGCTCTGAAAGCTTAGTTTTATTCCAGCACCAGTCCGCTGGAGAAGCCCTCGCAGGGTTCTAGAGCCACGGCTGCCGAGAAGGCGTGCACACGTGTGCTTTCAAACAACGATGCGAGCAGTGTGCTTGACTTTATTTCTGCTGCTTCTCGACAGTGCGGGTGAGTGCATGCGTCAAAAAGTGTTCATGTCTCCATTTTGGTTGTATTTCTACTCGTTGTTTTGTACCTATGAAACTCGTAAAAAAAACTTTTTTTTCGAGACCGCGTTTTGTATCAGCGCAACAGGCCTCCACACACTTTATTTGAATGCATGTTGTTAAAAGGGACATTGGGGTCATCAAACGTAAGAACGCTTGCCTGTGTGCGCCGTCTGGCTTACTCCGGCAACCAACCTAAATAACCCAGACAGCTTAAGCTAAAAAACACAGCAAGCGTTGTTATTTGCTCCAACAGTATAAAAAATCGAGCTACTGCAAGCTAGATGGGCCCTCATAACGCCAATTATTAAACAAAGTTTTTTCTTCACAAAATAAAATTATCTCCTCGCTGTCTATTACGATATTGGGTTTTACATCAGTCAGTTTTTAATTAGGTAGCATGAACGAGTGACGACGTCACCGAAATGCCAGCTAAACCCGATGATGTTTCCTGTTAGCGCGGCGGTGAACTCCCCATGTTCAACCGCCAAACAAGGTAAGGTATTTGGGTGCAGCTTGCGAGAATTTATATGCTACGTCAGTGCAGTCTCACAGCCATAGAAAAACTTCTATATTTTCTTTCAGTAGTTACCGTACATGCTCGCGATGCCTTGAACTTGAACATGAACTTTATTTCTCGTCATCGCGAGTGGAGACTGGGACTAAAGTAACCAAGTACCTGATGAATGGTCCGAGCCCCCTACAGTAAACAATTTCGACAGCAGTGATATCGGAAGAAAATACATGTAAACGGCAAAAGTACAGAATTTACATAAGTACACAAATATTACACTTGTATAGAATACACATTGCCAATGCTCACATAGCACAACTGCACTCTACATGTTCATTTTGTGGATATAAGTACATACAAACAAACAAACAAACAGAAAAGGAACAGACTGACAGTGATCAAGGAAAGGGAAGAACATCGGCTAGTAGCAATGTGGTAGCTCTTTTTGAAGGTACCCAATAAAGCGCTAAATTCTAACAGTTTCTCAACCTTGGTTATTATTTCAGTTGCCTTATATAAGAATGCCTGCTTCTCATAATTTGTTCTTGTTTTCGGCATGTGTCTGATGATTGGCGGTAGAAGGTGGCGAGATGTATTTAGAGTGGATGTTTTAGAAAATTATTTCGGTTTGTGTACTGCAAGCAGAAGCTTCTTACAGTAAATTTTGTCGGCGGCAAGTGAATTACGCTGGAATAATGGAGCTGTTGAAAGATCTGTTTAACGGACATGGCAATTGCTGTATATACGAAGAATGCGTTTTTGTAAAAGGATTAGCTTCTTGTAGTTTGTTGTTTTCTTTTTTCGTCATACCAAGACCCCATACCAGAGTTTTGAATAAAAAAGGGCATTGTATAACTGTTTGAGCGAAAGAGGAATTAGGTGGGCTATTCTTTTAGTAATTCTTACGGATTTAGAAATATCATTGCACAACCGACTTGTATGCGAGCCCCACGATAAATTTTCATCAAACCATGCACCTAAGAATTTTTATTCCTTAACGCGGGTAATTTCCGGGTCATTAAAATACAAGTTAATGTCGCTAGGCACATTTATGTTACGAGGCCTGCATAAAATGTAGGTTGGTTTTGCTGTATTGATTTCTAGGCTGTTTTTGTTCAGCCATTCTTCGAGATGATTTAGATAACTATTTACGCAGAAAGCAAGTTCCTAAATGTTATTGGATGTAAAAAATACATTCGTATCATCGGCATACATTGCCAAGTCTGGTGAGTCAGGTATTCGAACAATATCTTTCACGTGTATAAGCAACAAAAGTAGCCCCAGTTTTGAGCCCTGAGGTACACCTTCTGTTAACGGCAAAATGTCAGAAGAAATAAAGTTTACCTGAACTAATTGGCTCCGGTTCATGAAATAACTTCTTACTAAATCGCCAGCACTGCCTCGTATCCATAGATTTCTAGTTTTAACCTGAAGAAAGATTCCCCGGATTCCACCAGAATTACGATTACTGTGCTGTCGATGTAGCTTTTTGATGACAGCATAGTTGGCTGCATGTGGAGAATCAGAAAGGGGAGCTTCTGATTCCAGTGTTTTTTTTAGAATGTTAGAAGAATGAACTAAAAAAATGTAATGCGAACAACGAAGTGTTGAAATATCATCATCATCATCATCATCAGCCAGTCTACGCACTCTGCAGGGCAACGGCCTTTCCCATGTCTCCACAATTAACCCTGTCATTCGCCAGTTGCGGCCACCGTATTCCCGCAAATTTCTTTATCTTATCCGCCCACCTAACTTTCTGCCGCCCCCTGCTATGTTTGCCTTCTCTTGGAATCCACTCCGTTACCCTTAACGACCAGCGGTTATCTTGCCTTCGCATTACATGCCCTGCCAAAGCCAACTTCTTCTCGATTGCGACTAGGATGTCATTATCCCGCGTTTGTTCTCTCACCCCCTCCGCCCACTACCGATCTCTTTACGTTGCACCTATCATTTTTCTTTCCATAGCTCGCTACGTTGTCCTTAACTTAAGCTGAACCCTTTTTGTTAGCATCCACGTTTCTGCCCCTAGGTGAGTACTGGTAAGATACAGCTGTTGTATACTTTTCACTTGAGGGATATTGGTAAACTGTCATTCATGATCTCAGAGAACCTGCCATATGCGCTCCACCCAATTCGTATTCTTCTAGTTATTTCCCTCTCATGATCCGGATCAGCTGTCACTAACTGCCCTACACGGGCATATTCTCTTACTACTTCCAGCACCTCGCCACCAATTGCGAACTTCTCTTCCCTTGCTAGACTGTTGAACATTGCTTTGGTTTTATGCAGATTAATTTTTGGCCCCACTGTTCTCCTCTGCCTGTCTAACTCATTGATCATGCTTTGCAGTTCATGTCCTGAGTGACTTAGAAAGGCAATGTCATCAGCGAATTACAGATTACTTAGGTACTCTCCATTAACTCTTATCCCCAACTGTTCCCATTTCAGCCCCCGGAATACCTCCTGTAAGCAGGCGGTGAATAGCATAGGCGAGATGGTATCTGCCTGCCTGACACTTTCCTTGTTCGATTTTATTGCTGACTTTATGAAGAACTGCGGTAGCTGTGCAGTCGTTATAAATATCTTCGAATATTTTCCCATAGCACTCTTCTACACCCTGATTCCGCAATGGCTGCATGACTGCTGAGGTTTCTACTGAGTCGAGTGCTTTCTCGTAATCAATGAACGGTATATACAGGGGCTGGTTATATTCTGCGCATTTGTCTATCACCTGAATGATAGTGTGAATATGGTCTATTTTGGTGTATCTTTTGCGAAAGCCTGCCTGATCATTTGGTTGATTGAAGTCTAAGGTTGTCCTGACCCTATTAGCGACTAACTTAGTAAATACCCTGCAGGTAATGCGTCCCTCATATCCTAAGTCGCTTTCGGACGTTAAACCCCAGTAAACCTTGTAGGTAACAGACAATAAGATAATCGGTCTGTAATTCCTCAAGTCCTTGACGTCTCCTTTCTTATGAATTCCGATAATGTTAGCGTTGTTCCAAGCTCTAGGTACGCTCCAGGTCACAAGGCATTGCGTATACAGGGAGGCTTGTTTTTCGAGCACAATCTGTCCTCCATCCTTCAAAAAATCTGCTGTTATTTGGTCCTCACCAGCTGCTTTCCCTCTTTGCATTGCTCCTAAGGCTTTCTTTACTTCCTCCTTTTTTACCGGCTGGATGTCCCATTGCTGTGCTCTAATGCCTCTCTCAGTAACATTCTGATTACAATCGCTACTGTATAGATTTGTGTAAAACTCTTCGGCTACTTTAACTACCTTATCCATACTGCTAATGACATTGCCCTCTCTGTCTCTTATCGCATAAATCTGGTTTCTACCTATGCCCAGCTTTCTCTTCATTTCTTTTAGGGTACTTCCGCTGTTAAGAACATGCTTGATTTTCTCCTTGTTAAACTTCCTGATGTCGGCTACCTTGCGCTTATTTATTAACTTCGACCGCTCTATTAGTGTATTCAGTCTATGGAGCTAGGCGTTCTCATTCTTTGGCGTCTCTTAATCAGATCTTTAGTCTCCTGAGATAGCTTCCCGGTATCCTGTCGAACCACCCTACCGCCTACTTCCATGGCGCACTCCGTAATGTGTGTGAGACGATCGTTCATTGCTTCAACATTACGGTCAATAGTCAGTTAATGCGGAAAATCTGTTCTGCAGCAAAATCCTGAATTCCTCTACCTTCCCTCTTAATGCTAACTCGTTATTACACATCCGCTTCACTAATTTGCTCCGTTCTCTTTACAAATCTAAGCTAATACGGGGCCTTACCATTCTGTGGTCGCTACAGCGTACCTTTCTGACCACCTCCACATCCTCTACGATGCCAGGGTGAGCGCCCAGTATGAAGTCTATTTCGTTTTTAGTCTCACCGTTGGGGCTCTTCCACGTCCACTTCCTGTTGGCTCGTTTGCGGAAGGAGGTATTCATGATCCGTAAATTATTTCTATCTGCGAACTCTACTCTACTAGTAACTCCCCCCCCCCCCCCCCCCCTATTCCTAAAAATTATGCCATAGTCACCTACCGCCGGGTCTCCAGCTTGCTTCTTGCTTACCTTCCCATTGAAGTCGCCCATCAGTACAGTGTACTGCGATATTACTTTGGTCATTGCCGATTTCACATATTCATAGAAGCTTTCAACGGTCTGGTCATCATGGCTTGGTGTAGGCGGGTAGGCCTGCACCACCTTTAGCTTGTACCTCTTATTAAGCCTAATTACGACAGCTGCCACCCTCTCATTAACACTAAAAAACTCCTCTATGTTGCTAGCTAAATCTTGATTGATGAGGAAACCCACGCCTAGTTCTCGTCTGTCTGATAGTGCACGATAGCACTGTACGTGCCCGCCCTTTAGGATTGTATACGTCTCATTTGTCGTCTTAACCTCAGTAAGCCCTATAACATCCCACTTAATACCCGATAATTCCTCCAACAGCACTGCTAAACTAGTCTCACTGGATAAGGTTCTTGCGTTAAACGTTGCTAGGTTCAGTTTCCAATGGCCGCCTGTCTGGAGCGAGAGCACCCTCCGCTACGTCACAGGTGTGACCGCCGCCTTGGTCAGTTGCTCCGCAGCAGCTGGGGACTGACGGCCGAGGGTTAATTGGTAGCGTGGCTTTTTGGGCTTGTTGGTACATAGTTCCAATATACTGTAGCGCAGCAAAAGACGAGGACACAAGAGACGAGAGACGAACAACACGAGCGCTCATAGTTCATAATTGGGTAGTTCATAGAAGGTTGCGGGCCACCAGGGTGGCCAAATCCTTCTCTCGTGAGGAAGTGCATTGTCGGTTCTAGTCACCAAGATCAGGGCGCACCCCAGGCATGGTTGTACAGTTCCATCGACACACTGAGTGTACTCTTTCTAAAAGAAGCCCGATGGAGAATTGCAAACACCGGGGGCCCAGGCGCGGGGGGTGAGAAGGGAGGTGGGGGGTGGGGGGCTGCCCTACGCCGTCCTAGGGCTAAGCCTCACCATGGGGCCCAGAGACCCAGCGTCGCGAAAAACACGGCCAAAAAAGGCCAGCGCCCCAAAAAATGAAGCCGGCGAAGACCGCGACCGCGTGCGGGAGGGCAGTGAAACGGCCCACCTGTCTCCCAGCGCCGCAGGCCGGACAAACCAAGTGTTTTCCCGGCAAAGGCAGGCACCGCGGCCAACCATAGCAGCGCAATAGGTGGACTATCCCAAGCTGACTAAACTGCCGAAAAACCGCCGACCGGCCGCAGGAACCGGCAGCGGTGGCTTCAGGAAGAGCCCGGACCGCCAGACGGAGCTGCAAAGGACGGCCCAGAGGTCCTTGAAGCCGCAGGGCAGCTCAGGCCGGCAGAGAAAACTTCCACTTCCTAAATGTGTTTCTTCTTCAGACTTAGGTCGGGGAAACTCCATTTTTCAGCGTAAATTTACAGGATGTGGCACAATTGCAGAATATCTTGAGAAGATTGCTATAAAGGTAACCAAAGGTCTATGATGGCGGCGAAATGAATTTAGCCTCGCACATATTTCTTCCAGTGTCGCAAGAGCCACGCTTTATATCTGTGCGGTCGTCGGAGCAGCGCAACGTGGTGGTCAACATCGTTGGTCCGTCGGCCTGGAATGGAGACCCGGTTGGTTTCCACATCAGCTGGAAGGCAACCAGTGAGCAATACGGGCCGCATGGAGAGCTGGACATTCCGCTGACGGCCGGAGTGAACGAAGTGAATGCCGCGCTGCCACTGCCGGGAGGCATGGTGTACCGCATATCCGTTGCCTGCGTGGTTACCGACGCCACGGGTGCAAAAGTCAGAGGCCCCGCGTTGGAAGTGGAGGGAAACGTTACCCTTGGTAAGACCCACACAGCTCGAGATGCTTTTTGTTAGAGGGGCAGCCCATATTTCGTGCCATTAAACACTGAGAAATATGGACGAAATGAGCCGCTAAAGGCTTCGAAAAACTATTTTGTGTGTATGAAGGCTTGAGTATACTTTCCGTACATATGACGTAATAAGGTATACTCCTCATCTACTGTAGACAAAAGATGCGTGTAACACATCGGGAAGTGAAAATTTGGGGCAATATCTATGATATTTTCTGCAATTCGGACTGAATTTTGATACACTAAATTAATCAGTTTAAGAAAGCAGCGTAGTAATAGCCTGGAAATGATATGTGCCGCTTCACACTGATTGCTTTTCTTTCCACGTATTACAGCTGATTACGACGTGTGGGCATATGCTGTTGACTCCACTGAGGCAGTCGTCTCTTGGCGTGCCTCGAAGCCAGTGGAGATATTCAAAGTAAGAGATGAGCATACAGCGGTGGCTTCTTTTCGATTTCAATTGCTGAAGAAAGTTTTAAGCATACAGCGGTGGCTTCTTTTCGATTTCTCTTGCTAAAGAAAGTTTTTATGGAGACAATTTGAAATTTTCGTTTACAATTAGTCGTTCCTAATGCGCATGGCACCAAAGCACTCGGCATTCCTCGCCGTCTATTCCTAAGAAGCTTTGAAAAAGCTGTGTTCCCTTTCTGATTTTGCATATCAGTAATCGGTTAAATTTGCACGGCAACATTCTGTTGTGATCTGCTTTACATTAAAAAACTTCACTGGTTGCAGTTGAATATTACCATTGCGCTCCGAACCGATAGGCGAGGGTGTAGCCTTCCAGTGCATCTGTACGAGTCGCACTAATAAAGGGGAAGCAAATACGCAAAGGTGCGAGGCGCAATCGATGGAATGAAACAGGGCGGTAGAATACCTTCGTCATTATTTCATTCGCGCTTTCACACACATTACAAATAGCACTGATTCTTGCTTATTTTTAAAAGAACACTAGCACGGTTCGTCATGGAAGCAAGTATCAATGCGGAAAAAGTTATTGGTATCTAACTGCTAAACTGGTGATAACGAGGCTTGGGCCCATGATCATGATATTTTATACGAGTCGGTAACATTTTAGATTATTCCACACCTTTCCTTCATAGCTTAGTGACAATGTTCGTGCGAAAGTAATCATCATCATTATCACTCAACTTACGCCCACTGCAGGGCAAATGCCCCTCCCATCTTGTCTTTTGGAAGCTGCGGCCACAATATCCCCGCAAACTTCTTGACCTCATCCACCCACCTACCTTTCTGCCGCCCCCTGCTGCGTTTGCGTTCTCTAGAAATGTGTCCGCTATGATTATGCGAATGCAAACCTTCACAATTATTACCTTCAAACCGCCCTTATCTTCGGTTGTTGTACGCACTTTTAACAGTCATTTTTTCTCCTTTCAGTTGATCGAAACATTCCCAATGTATGCTTAAACAGAAAAAGCGAGTGCCTGTTGCCGCAATTTCAATTGTCGCACTTGGAAACGTGTTTCAGCAGCTACATGTATCGACAAACCTGCGCACGTTAGCATCATTGTCGTAGAGTTCAATTGCAAAATTTTAAAATTGCAGTTTACTGTTCATTATATTTTCCTCGGCGTTCATATATTATCTACCGCACATTGCTTTGATAGTCTGGAGAATACATGTGTATATTTCTCATGCAAAGAGAACGCTACTTGCTCCTTCGATCTCAGGCTATCAACCATTTGGGGGAAAATTTTGGCTTGCAATTTCTGTGAAAAATGTGGCAAGAATACAAAAAAACATTTTCCGCTCTCTCAGATGATTTATGATAAAATTTCGCCTCGTTCGGCGTATAAATTAACTATATATATATTTTTTGTTTCATGGATGTAATAATACCTCCGTAATAGATGCCCAGATGCTCGTGGTAGCGAAACATTAAATAGGAAAGGGCTCATTTCTTATCCGCAGGTGAAAGCAACGCATCCATTTTGAAAACAATTCTTGGTTTGGTTTATCAGGGTTTAACGCCCAAAAGCGACTCAGGGTATCAGGGACGCCTTAGTGAAGGGCTCCGGAATTTCGACCAATTGGTGTTCTTTAACGTGCACTGACATCGCACAGCACACGGGCCTCTAAAATTTCGCCTCCATCGAAATTCGGCCACCGCAGCCGGGATCCAACCCGCGTCTTTCGGGTCAACTGCCGAGCGCCTTAACCACTGAGCCACCGCCGCGGGGCAAAAACAATTTTTGCGCTCACTTCTTGTGCCTGGGTTCAGCTGGTGTTACACGACTTGTTGAGTGGAGTCCCAAATTAGTCACAGCAACTCGAGCCACTTTATATCGCAGTAGCAATTATGTCTAGCAACAAATAAATCTGTGGGCACATACCGAGTCCAAATTACGGAAAATAAAGTTACAGATGACTATACAAATTTGGAGGATGATTTTAGTGAGAAAATTTTTCGGCATTCTTAAGAAAACCCTAGAAAGCATGGATCAGGCTTGCGGAATATCTTCAACTTATTTCAATTAAGCCTTTCAGTCCGCACTGATAAAGGACGGCATCATCACAGGACCATGTCGGGAGCTTTACGTTTTTTTGTTTTTTTTTACTGCAAAAGCCTTCGTGGGAGCCTCACAGAACTGTCGTTTAGCCAATGCCGAAACAAAGGAAGGTTGAAAACCTGTGGGCTTAGTTTAAATTAAAAATTTGTGTTTAAATTTACCTCGTAAACTTTTTAATTTTTTTATTCTGCTGATAGAAGAATGTGTTTTAGAAGTTGGTTTACGCACCCTCGTTTTGAGACAAGGATGCAATACAAAGAGGACTTTGTTTTGGTAGGTTGGAATAAAGTTTGCAAACAGGCTAACTTAAAAATTTTTTAAATTCTCAGCTACGAGCAATGACGGCTATTGCCGAATGCTTTAGGTGAATTAGGGCACTTAACTGGGCTGGTTGGTTCTTTGATCGAGACCCAACAACTAGCGCAAGAAAATGGCACAGACCGTATAGACGTGACTGGGCACACACTTCAAGTTAGTTGGAGCAGAGCTTAGTCACTTTTTGCCTGCTAAAAAGGTGTTTTACGGAAGGCGTTGAATCTGACATCAGAGGATGTGAAGGAGCGAAACTTCAGGGACACATTTTAAACGGCGCGTACAGCAAAGTACGCGACACAGGGACATAAGGTATGCTTCACCTGTGCACTCGTTGTTCCGTGTTCTTCCCTTGGTGAGCCCCACTTATTACAAGCCGCAGTGACCCATACCGTCAGCAAAAGTGCCACGATTTCCTAAGCTTCTCGTCAAGACATTTCTATGGAGTTCTAACGCCGCAGCAACACAGGATATAGTGGCACCATTAAAATGATGAAACCGTAAAGCTTTCTCCGCACATTTAGTTTTCGGAATGCATCGTAATTTATTTATTGCTTTTTTTTCTTCTTTAGGTCACCGTGTACATCGATGAAGTAAGTACCAGAATTACTGTTTTTCAGTGGTAATACATGGTTACGGAGTGTGAATCTTTTTACATTTTTTTCCCAAAGGGATGAAATTGTTTAGGCTGCGATAACGTACAGCGTTCATTAAGAGTGATACTTATGCTTTCGATTTAATGTGGCGAATAATATAGAGCCGTTATCTGAAGACGCAGCGACGCACCTTTAAATGAAGTATTCATGTTTGCCTAGAAATACACACCCAGGAACCCAACTGGAGGTAACGGTTTGCCAAGAGTGACAAAACATAGGTTTTCTGCGCAAGAAAACCTTTACTCTAGGGCCAAAGCTCTTCATGAAATCAGTATTCACTACCAAATTTCTTTCACCAATTTTCATTTTCCTGATAGCGAAATATAAGCGCAATAAGAATAAATACAGATTGAGGTCCTGTTTTTGTCACGGAATCGTGCTTTGACAATAAATCTTCAAATATTGACATGAAGTACATGCCCTTATACTATGTCGGCTAACGGCTCCAACTCTGCACCTTTATGGAAAGCCATCTTTGTTCACTGGTTAGACACAAAGTGGACAAATAATTTGTTTACCTTCAAAAGTTTACGGCATATTTACATGGACCCACCTTGTTTCAGAAGTATTTAACTTATTCGGCTGTTGTCGATCAAAAACATGTGCACTCGCGAATGGTTACTTTGTCATTAGGGCATTAAAGTGTCAATTTTTCTTCAGAGAAGAGCACTTGCCGACATAAACAAATCGTGTGGCAAATTAGAGCCGACAAACTTGTGACTGTTTTAAGTTTACTACGCACAGATGAATGGTTCTGCTACGATTTTTTAAATTGGTCGTTCATCTTGATTCACATGAGAAATCCACGCTATTAAGAAAGGAAAGAAGAAGAAAAAAGCGAGAGAATATGAAAACAAGATTAACGGAAAAGATCGGCAGCATAGCACAAAAGCAGAACGTTTGTGGCCATTACATTATTTAACACGCCGATGTAAAAAACATGACAAGGAAGACGTGACACTACACAGTTGAAAAATTTCACTGAAAGAAAAAAATTTAAACATAAAAGACACCCACTGGAGACTAGGCTTACGGCAGAGCGCAAACCTACTACTGAATTTTTTGGCTAAAAAGTAGTAGGTTACGTAGGCAGTGATAAAAAAAGCCCTGTAAAGAGGGACTGCACATCAAGCCTGTGTTCATGCCATGCGAAACGCAGCCTAAATTGTTTTCCAAATTACGGAAAGAAGCTGGTCTTTCACAGACTGCAGAACGACAGGATTTCTGGATGTGGTACGCCTTCAACAGCCCACGTGCATCTACGCTCCTGCGTCTGCCTAAAGTCAGGATACTCTTAAGGGTACCTTGCTGAACTTCCAATGGAATGCAGTGAGCGAGCAAGTTCGCTCGTCCATGTTAAGTCGATAACTCATGTTTCCTTGAGTGGTCACTAAAACAGCAACCTGCATGGCCTATCTAGAAAATTTCGGTGCTTCTCGCATCTCGCTTCTCGCAAAGAGAAGTAATACAGCGTTTCGCTGCACATGCGCACAGACATGACTTGCACTCTCTCTTTTAAGGTTTTTTTTTTTTTACCACTACCTACATAAGCTGCTAACTTCAAGACGATATGACCAGTTCTAAGCGTGCGCTCGTCTTGTGAACCTCGTATACGTGTGTGTCTTTCAGAAGTCATGAATCAACTCGCCCAGCAGTAAATACTTCTAAAACACAAAAGAAAACATATACGTTTTTATCTTGACAATTGACAATGACAATTGTGAAACTTGTCTCAAAGAAGTAAGATTTTAAATGTAACATATAATAACTCTACTGACATTACGGATGCTCTTACCAAGCAATTTAACTTTTCTAAGTGTTTACAGAACGTAATCACTTTACCTTCCTTGCCGCGTTGCTCTCGATATCTTACTGACGTCATACATCTGCTAAAGAAGTTCTAGTCGCGAAATCACTCGGAACATTAGGTGAAGGATCAAATTCTTTAATCCTGCTGAAGTTAATACAATTTCCGAGGACACATCATTGACTATGGCCATTTAATTTCAGAAAATATTCAAAGCATATTTTTTCCAGATTTTCTTAAGGCTGGTAAAATAATTTAATTTTGGAAACAAGCCATCGTCACTGCAACAGTAATCAGACTCCGATCTGCAATCTTTCTTCTTCAGCGAAGTAAGTTAGGAGCTTTTTGGAACGGGAAAATGAATTACCTCACTGCAGTTAACATTTTTAGCTCCTCAATAGTATGGCTTCTGACTGGGTTGTTCCACCTGATATTTGTCACTAAAAATGTCAAACAAGCCACTGACAATGCTTGGGTTGTTACAGCCATCTTATTCCATCTAACAAAAGCTTTCGACACACCGACACAAATAATCGCTGCACACTTGTTCATAGAGTTGAATCATTTGTATTTTCTGGTCCATCCCTTGAGTTCACCCTCAGTTACACAAGTAACTGATATGACACCCTGCTCTTATAAATTATACTCTTTCTACCTCCCGGCTCTAATGAAAGATGTAAAGAAACATACTAGGCCTGTTACTCTTCTTAGTGTTTAATAATGATCTACATCATGCACTGATTCACACAAAATTTGTGTTATATGCGGACGACTCAACCCTTTACACTAGCCTCTAATCCACCACCACATAGTACAAACATAATATAGACCTAAATCACATTAGCCACTGGTGCAAAAACAACAACTTTCATGTTATTTCACTCTCCTCTGGCAATTTTAAATGTTCTGCGATCACTTGCACTTGATAAACGTGATATGCCTGTCTCGGAAACTTTCAAATTTCTGGGCGTCATTACAATCATTCACTTGGTCTCATCGCCAGGTTCAATAGATCACGTGAAGGCGGTGAAGTACATCAAAATACCGTCACGATGTGCTAACTAGCAGGCTGGTTAACTATTATTCAATACTTAACTTTCTAACTTTTACATTTAGGCTCCTTAATTATTGATATACCGGGTGTACCAGCGAGCAATTTCAAAATTCCCGAAAATATTAGGTTCAGTATAGCAAAAAAATAGGTGTAGGATCAGGCTTTCTGTCCCAGCGTACACAATTTGCTGCCAAATTTCTCTCTCATTATCCCGGTAATTAATGAAAACCCGCTGAATAACATTTTAATTATCGTAGTCAGGTGGTTAGTCCCAATTGGGAGTTTGATTCCGTGAACAAGACGATGTCGTATCAGTTTTGGAAACAAAGAAAAACTCAATTTTTAGAGCCCTGTACCGGGAAGAAATCCGACGCTTTTTCTCGAACGCGACCGAAACTGACCGCGCGAGGAGCGCCGGAAGTATGGCGTAAGCGAAGCGGCCGCTGGTGACGTGTAATGAATGCCGCGTCCAATTCGAAACTTGTGTGCTAACTTTGTCGCTAGAGAACCTTGGCGCTCGGCTTAGACAGTGGCCGGTGTTATCGACTGCTTAGTCGCTTCGTGTAAGGAAAATTATAGTCATCGTCAGTTACAGGAAAGTTGATTTTGGGAACACTGATAAGCCCACCTGGCGCTCTGCCTGTCTGGTTCACTCCGGAAAGTGTTTTTTTTTATTTTTTATTTTTTCACTACCTTCGTGAAAGGGATAAAGGTACTCTTCTCTGACAATATGTAGATTACTGTTTAATGTTAAATAGTGCCGGTATATCGATATACATTGCATTATTTCTGTCAAGCGTTTTTTTTTTATGCGGTATTGGCGTGATTGCTAGAATAAGAGAATGACTTCATAGATGAAAATATTCAAACTGTAAACATTTCAATTTTAGCGCTAAGGTGCTCCGTACCGGCTGGCTCAATACGGTTGCCGTTTGCTGGATCAGACTCGTCCGGTTCTGTTAGAAGTGCTAGTATTTAATTAGGAAACCGTGTCCGGAGATGTCTAGCACTTGCTAGTTGTATGACAAACAAACCGTTGTATAACAGTTGTATAACAAACAAACTGGAGTGTCTATGAGGGCTTGCAGCCCCCCCGTGGACACTGCAGGAAAGAACTAGTATATGGGATGAAAACAAGCCGTTTCCACATCACATGTTCAAAATGCTTGCCGTCCATTGCGATGCATAGTAGAATCTGGTCTTTGATGGAATTCACAATAGAAATGACCATCTATCGGGGAATCTTTTCAACTGATATCTTGATACGCTCCTTCAGGTCTTCGAGGTTCGCTGGCTGCGTATTGAAAACTTCGTTCTTAACTTATCCCCAGAGGAAGGTATCGAGTGGTGACAAATCAGGCGAACTTGGAGGCCATGCTTTTGTCCCCCCCTCCGTCGAATCCAATGGTTGGGAGAAATGTGCTCTCCCGGAATTCCACCGCGGAACGAAAAAAAAATGTGGCGGGGCTCCGTCATGCTGAAACCACATTTCTTTCAACGCGGCCAGTGGTAGTACTGAGTAAATTGACAGACGGCGCCTTTTAGGACTCTGTCTGCGTGCTTTTCCCCAGTGAGATATCCGTCGATGAGGTAAGCCCGAGAATTCGGCATTCATATATTACGAACAAACAAACCGTCTTACTTGGCGCTTGTGCTGACGTAGCCAATGTGGGTTCTTGTCGCATCAATAATGCGCATTCTGCAAGTCGACATTGGAGTCCGTTCAAAATTAGGTCTCGTCTGTTCAAAGTACTTTGCGCAGGAATTCCGGGTCTCCATTCCATTTAATTTGGCACCACTTCCTTAAATCGAGCTGTTTCTGTTGAGGACACACATGATAAGTGTGGTAGCAGTGTCTTGATTGTGATCTCCACAAGGATGCTGAACTGGGCAAGTTGGAGACGATGCATGTTTGTCCCGTTCTTCTTTTGCGCTGGTTTTTCCAAACATGTGACCTCCAAACTGATGCCGTGCTGGCTCCGTACACATTGGCGATTTCCCTGACACTTTCTACTGGCCTGACAGAAACATACGCGAGGACATCAATGTCGAAATCATCCCTTGCGCTCCCCGGTTTCTTCATTTTCTGAACATGAACTGATCCAGTAGACTTAAATCGTTTAAATATCGATACGAATGTGGGACGAGTCCGCACACAACGACCAGGATGTTAAGCTGCATACAGTCTGAATGCCAGCACCGCGTCCATTTGCGCGCTGACATAAGCGATCACAAGGTCCACCTCATCGGTAGCGGAATATTGGGATTGCGCTGGCGTGGCCATTCCCACAGTTCACACACTGCGGTACGTGATTTTAATGCTAGGCAGCAATTCCATACATTCAAGTGATTTAAACACTGGCACTGCAATGGCCTTGTCACACGCGCACCTCTAAGACAATCACCTAAAATGAAAATTGTAATCTATGCAATGCAATCTCTGCAAGCCATTGGGAAACTGAAGGTAACGCACGCTACCACAACCGTAAGAACAACTGCCCGATAGCACACAACAACTGCCACGCACGCTCTCTTTGCGGCGCTTGGAAAGCTTTTCTTTTTCGGACGTAGTTTCTGATGCGCAGCAATTATAAGAAAACAGATGATCAACCTAGTCAGTAAATGAATTCATGATTGCGCACAAAAAGGAGCCCGTCCGGCAGCCATACCAGAAGTGGCGCGCGCACACACACACAAAGAGCGCCTGCAGATGTGCCCATCAGGGCTCTGAAAATCGACGTTCCTGTTACTGACGATGACTATAATTTTCCTTATTCAGGTACACGAAGCAGTCGATAACGCCTGCCGCGATCGAAGCATAGCGCCGAGCTTCTCTAGCGAGGAAAGTTAGCACACGCTTTTCGAATTGGGCGCTGCATTCATTACGACACGTCACCAGCGGACGCTTCGCTTAGGCCATACTTCCGGCGCTCCTCGCGCTCTCAGTTTCGGTCGCGTGCGGCAAAAAGCGCCGGATTTCTTCGCGCTGCAGGGTTCTAGAAATTGAGTTTTTTTTCGTTACCAAAAACTAATGTGAAATCGTTTTGTTCACAGCATCAAACTCCCAACTGGGACTAACAACCCAGCTACGATCATTAAAAAGTTTATAGTTCATTACTGGCTTTTTCTTATTTACCTAGATAACTAGAGAGGTTTTGCAGCATATTCTGTACACCGGGGCAGTGAGTGTGATCCTACAGCTATATTTTGCCTTACTGAACTCGATATTTTAAGAACTTTTGAAACTGTTCCCTGAAACACCAGGTATATCTATATCACTTTTAGAATTTCGTAAACGCGTTTACCCTCGATGATGAGGCCGGAAAAAGTTTGGCTATTACAACGAGTTACGAGCACTGAAGAGGTTGGTTTGCCTGCAAGCATTTTGAGAGCGCATGTATTTTGGCGCGATGTAGCGAAATATTACTGGGCCACAGCGCCTAGGGTAACCGCGTTTTGGAAATTCTTAAAACTGTTGTAGATACAACTTGCTTGCGATGCGCTACACGCAAAGTCTAACAGTAATAGTTCGCTAATCACTATTAGTTAAACAGCCTGCTGGTTAGCACATCTGAGCATATGTACTGCAGCACTCGCAATGCAATGACGAAAAAAGCGCTCATCTAACTCAAAAAGCCTATTTTTAGAAACTGTGCAGAGTCTTAGGAGAAACAGACTATATATTATTTTGTTCTTTTTTTAATTAGACGATTTATTGGTACCGTTGCTTTCTTGTAGCTTGTAATTTTTATGTTACTTACTTGATGCAAAGCTTCCCATTTTAAAAATAAAGAGGCACCGACCAAAAAGGTGTAGTCAATATGACAGACGTTTGGGCTTCCACACGGAAGCCTTGTTCACTATTCATGGGAACCCTGTTCACTATTCACATGTATTCACACGACCAGACGAGATTTCGTCAAACCTTGGATTTCAAAGCTTCCCATTGTTCGCGATTTTACTTGCTTCGTTTTAGCAGGCCTCCCGACAGTCGGTTACAATGAAATCTTCTTTTGTGCTAATTTTTTTATTCAGGATTACTGTACAGAAAATGAATAAACTTGAACTAAAAAAATTGTAAACCATCAAATACATTATTTTAAAATGTTCTGAAGTGGCGGTCTGTGAACATCTCCCCTTATTCTTATTCTTACGTTTGCCATGTTCTGCTTGATTAATAAAGACATCACCATGATTCATCTGGCTCGGACCTTATCTATTCGCACTAATTGAACGTGTTGTTTGTTAGCAAATACTCTTGCAACAAATGTTGTCCAGCTTTTCACCCGAGGCGCTTGCATGTAAATTAGTTAAGTACGGCCTTCAGACTCGACATAGGTGAACAAACTTGCGACACTGTGCGGAAATTTTTTTCGATAGAGATCTCTTTGTAGCAGTACAAAGCATCTCTCTTTTTCAGGGCAGGGATGACTTTCGTCTTTTTTCTACCGAACAATTTGACGGAACGCGCACGACTACGACGCAAAGCTTTCTCGCTACCAACCTGCAACCCTGGGGATACTACGAAGTACGCCTGGAAGGTTGCACCAAAGAAAACTGCAGCAAAGCTGTGAAAACAACGTTGCGCACTCCACCGCAGGGTAAGCATAATATGTTAAAACTTAAGGGCAGGTCGAAGAGCTTTTGCTACTGCATTTCGAAGCCATATACTGATATTTAGAGCATCAGCAAGGTTAGCTGGAGTGTGTGATGCATGCAGAAAATGTTAGTGGCTGCTCCATTTATCATTGTTGCAGTGAGGCAGTTTGCCCACCGGAGCACTGGAAATTATAGTCCTTACTTCTAATCAATATTTCATACAGTTTAGAACAAAGACGTTTTTGCTCGTGAACTTCGAAAGCTATGTTAGCAAGTCGCCGAATCTGCCGTTACTCTATTCGAAACGAAACCCATATCTTTCTTATAGCTATCCCGAAACCGTCCATCACCCGCGCCGAAGCCACGGGTACAAGCTCCTTCGAGTTGGCCTGGCTCTTTCCTCCTCGTGACGTACGCCTTTTCAACGGCTTCCGGGTGCGGTACTGCCCTACAAACGTAACTGGATGTGTCTTGGCTTACACCAAGGAGAAGAAACTAACCGTTAGCGGGCTAAAACCTGAAAGCACAGTGAGAGTCGAAGTGCAGGCCGTGTTTATTGACTCGGCCGGAAAGGAAGTGTTGGGACCACAAGCGACATCGTCAGTCACAACGTGGACTAACCGTGAGTATATTTGCGTTCATCTGCAACATGCCGTTAATGAACGCACTTTTTTTCTTCGGAACATTTCATTAATCCCGTGCATGAAAGAACAAAGCAGATTCACAAAAACGCTGCAAGTATTATTAGAGTATATACGATGCATTTGTGGTGTAAATCAGAGCTGAAAACTTTACTTAGCCCAATTTCACTTCTGGAATTGGAGTGATTCACAAAAACGAGAATCTTTCGGTGGCAGTAAACTGCAAAATGTTTTGCAAATATTCAATGTTTTGCCCTTGCCGATTCTTTTGCCTGGAAATTTCATGCAGTCGATAAGAGCTGTCGAACAAAAGGAGCAAACTAGCAGCGAGCTAGGGTTGACCATCTTGTGTTTTTATTTTTCGAGGTGAAATATCACTTTCCCCATGTCAGCATAAACCATGGTTCGTTGTGCGAGGGCATGCTAGTTTATGCGATGCTTACTATTCGGCTCACGCAGGTGTCTACCTAAACCATTCTAGAGAAAACGTGGACTGAGTGCAATCTTTATTCGACTTTAGCCTGCGGCACTTAGGCTCGAGTTTGAAAGGCAGAGTGAGCTGTTAAATATATGCATTCCTTCATTTCACCATAACCTTTTTCCGTTACTCGTCATACTTTGCACACCGCCGTGGTGGCTCAGCGGTTATGGGCGTCGGCTGCTGGAACGAAAGATGCGGGTTCGATCCCGGCAGCAGCGGACGAATTTCGATGGAGGCGAAATTCTAAAGGCTCGTGTACTGTGCGTTGTCAGCGCACGTGAAAGAACACCACGTGGTCGAAATTTCCGGAGCCCTTCACTGCGGCGTCTCTCACAGCCTGAGCCACTTTGGGACGTTAAACCCCATAAGCAAGGTGTGTTTCCGGTGGATTTGGTTGAGGTGCATCTTGAGAAAAAGCAGCGCTTGCAAACAAAAGACAACAACAAGTACACAAAACTGCGCTGGCTAACAATATTATTTCAGAAGCCAGCCATAAATCAAACCATCTTCATACATTGCGCTTTTCATTAATTTTGACTGATGTGTGAAAGAGTCATCCTTTCGATTTCACAACGATTATGGTTACCTCCACGCACTAATTTGTTGTTTGAATCAATACTTTCAAGGTGGTACGTCGCTATTGTAAGCGCAAGATGCTACAAGTGGCTAGATAAAGATCATTTTGTAGCCCAGCAATCCTTCCAGCCGATTTACATGAACATCCACATAACACGTTGAGCGGTATCAAAGACCACTCATTGCAGAATTCGGAGCCACAGATGGCGATTTTTTTTTGTTTTGCGGCATTGTTAGATAAGTCCGAGACGGTAAAGTGACAAGTCTGTTTTTTTTTTACAACGCTGAAGATATGAAGAAAAGCCAACGGTTATATTTAAAAAAAAAATAGCGGTATTGCTACCTTCTCGCTGCAGTTCCGGTGGTTGATATTGAAAAGGGGATCAACATTCAAGATGACATCAGCACATGTTTTCTCTACTGGAGGTGCACGAACAGCAGCGTAGACTACCTAGAGGTAAGTAAACTAAACGAAAGGAGGCCAACCAGGGGAGAAAAACTTTGAAAGATAATACGTGTCTCAAACGTCTTTTGTGCTCTAAAGTCGCCTTTTTACACTAGGAGGTTTGTCAACCAATAATAATTTCAACCTTTACGTGTACGAATTGTATTCAAAAGTTCAAGCAGAAGAGTTCGTTGTAATGTTTAATTCAACAACACCACTGCACACAAGGTCATATATAATTTTTTCTAATAACCCAACAGTTGTTAGTCAGCGCTCTTTTCGGCTTTTTTCTGTGGCCTTTGTTTAAATAGCGATAATTGCACACGCTGTACTTTACCAACTAGCCCAATACACACTTCTGCGGACATCGTACGCTTTTTAAGGTTATAACTAGAACCAGATTTAAAGCACGACGTGGTATAAATGTTTGGAAAGATGCAATTGATATTATCATGACATGTATTTTCTTTCTAGTTCTTACACCTGGCCGTTTTTTCGAGAAAAATGGTATGGTTTTGGTTTATGGGGTTTAACGTCCCAAAGCGACTAAGGCTATGAGAGACGCCGTAGTGAAGGGCTCCGGAAATTTCGACCACCTGGGGTTCTTTAACGTGCACTGACATCGCACAGCACACGGGCCTCTAGAATTTCTCCTCCAAAGAAACTCAACCGCCGCGGCCGGGATCGAACCCGCGTCTTTCGGGTCAGCAGCCGAGCACCAGTGGCTATGGTGCTCGGCTGCTGACCCGAAAGACGCGGGTTCGATCCCGGCCTTGTAAAACTAGAGAAGTTTAGCCAGGCTTGGGGATGCAGTAAACATGAAATGTTTTCCTGTAGATCTGATTGCAGTTATTTTACGCTATCGTGATGTTAAGTCCGACATGCTTGCGATTTTCCCGTCTCTTGCACTCTCGACTGAGCAGCACTAGATTTGAAGGTGCCAGTGTGGTGCACATATTTCCCCACAGACCAAAGCAGCTTTCTCTGTTTTCTTCTGAGATGGCAACGCAGGCATAAGGACACTATTTGACGAAACACCGCGGGGGTGAGGTTATCGTGTTAGCGTGTTATTTTGGACGGACAGCCGCGCTGAGAAAATGCCATGATTTCTGCCCTTCCCACGAGGGAGTGAGTATAAGGCAGTGCGGCGCAAAAACGGAGAGATATAGCGCGCGCGTAATAAAAAAACACTTCTGTATTGACCTGGTTCATGGCATTGCTTTCTGACCTGTGAAGTCATTCATTTTTGTACGGCGAAGCAGCTGATGCCTCTTTTTTTAGTTTCTGGAGAGAGCACGATGGTGTAGATGCAATAGCGGGAAGACGGTAATAGAGGAGGTGGTTAGGCGAGACTAGTGTGGCGGGAGGTAGGGGGTTGCTCTTGAATGGAAAGCAAACACTCGTGGTTTACAGAGCCTCACACATAGAACATGTTACTGGCAAATTGCCTATATAAACGGTTTTGGCTTACCTATTGCATGAACGTGCGTAACTAAAATAGAAAGCGCAGCGATGATTGGTCGTTATGCAGTTTTACGCACGGGTATCCTTGCTCAGTGGTGAAACGTCTTGCCATCTATAGAACAAGGAGCAGCGCAAGAAATGGCAAGGCGAACAAATGTTCGTCGATGGGAACTAAAAGAGCACCTACGGTAGCTTGAACTGCGCAACTCTGACGTTGCGACACACTCTGCGGCGCAGTCACCTTCACTCGAAGGCTGTTAGAGCCGTGGCTGTCGGCTGGTCGGCAATAAATAATGTACGACGTAGATAGACGAGCCGCGTGATGAGAAGCGGCCGCTCAGTGATGCACGAGCTCATTTGAGTAAGCCTGGTCTCGGGATCTGGAAGACGTGTGGTACCGACCCCTCTTGCGTCCGCGCTTTACATGCTCGTACTGAGGAATAAGCGAGGTGGCCAGTACAAGTGTTCACTCTGCGGCGGCTACGCCAAAGCCGTCCGTCCTTGCCGCCAAAACGAGGAACTGTTGCCTTCAGGCCGTTGCCGATACCTCGAGAGCTGGACTGAAAGGTCGCTTGCGGAATGTAGCTATCGTAGCTGTCGTCCATTTCAGCTTAAGTTGATAAGAGAAAGAAGAAAGGATTGCGAAGATTGCTAGGCATATGTTGTTTTGCACATGCCATTATTTATGTCTCTTTACCAATGTTTCCTGTGTGCATGACGATTCTGCATGCCAATGGGGTCAAATTAAAACACAGCTGTTCTGATTTTCACTAGGCTTAGAGCGAGGCGTAGTGAATATTAAGTATGTGTGAAATTTAGAGTGAGGTGAAGTGCTTTATAATGCATTACCGTTTCAAGTATAAACTTTGATGTTATATGAAGAAGCGAATGTTCTCTCTATAAAGCATAGATGAACTTGAGCAATGCTGATCTCTTATAAGATCTTATAGCGCAGAGGAAACCCTAGCCGCCTCAGTTATCCCAAATGCAAATTGTGGAAAGCGGACCCTAATAGCCGTGCATCCATACTGAAAAATTTTATTTTGTTGCGGAAATATTTTTCCCGTTCTTTCAAGACAATGTTTTCAAACATTAGGGAAGGGCTGCCGTTCTCTTTGCTTTAGATACCCGCAGAAGCCTGCGAAAATTGCAGCACTTCACTTTGTAGAATTATCTGGGTTAAGCAGTGCCTTAAGATCTCCGGCATACTTGATAAAATGCATAAGTCAGTGCGTTCCGCAAAAAGAACATAGTTGCCCTCGAGCTCTTGCCAATTATAGCGTGAAGTGTGCGAAGGACAACATGAGCCAATGGAACGTAAAATTGATGGCCCGCACTGCGCAAAAAAACCAGTCCAACGGACGGCGCGGGGCCTCCGGTGTCTTTGGAAGGGATGCACTGAAGGGAAGCAGTACTGGAAAAGGGAGTTGTGGTTTTCTAGCGCTGTTCTAGGCCTTTTACTCAAGATAAAGTAACCGGCTCGTCTCGGCGCCCTTCTTGCATGGTAGACGTGTTGACCCTGAGTGCGAAATGCTATTTCATTTTCCTCGGTTACGTTCTTGTTCCCTTTGTTCTGTTAAGAAATGCTTCCTGATATGAGAAAGCTTGCAAGTGGTTTTTTGTGAGCTTCCTTTTCAACAGGTAGCTTTAGGTGGAGGTCGACCTCAGATTTCTTCACGAGGCGCCCTTGCTTCAAACAGGTGGTCAATCACGGAAAACAAGACACAAGCGGTTGCAACGTGTAGTACTTGGCAAAACCCTGAGCATTGATGCTCATCAATTTTGTTGAATTTCAACATCAATAAAGTACAGCCTTTGTCAAAAGTAACCAGGCTGCATGATTTGCTTCTAGCACGTACAGTGGAGCCCTTACAGCTTCCTTGAAGCTCAAATGGTCGTTAAAGGTAAAGAATGGGGGTCTTCTTACCTTCCAACACCTTTCTTTCTTTAGGAAAGTCACAAGGGCTCCACTACACAAGCTAGAAGCAAACCATGCAGCCTGGTTACTTTTTACAAAGACGGTACATTGTAAAACTCAGTCTAAATTCAGATAATTTTCAAAGTGGTTCTGGGAAAAGGTAATCAAAAAGAACTTTTTATGCTACGTAAGGGAATTTTCAGTTCTGTCATGGAGCATCACATGGCCTGGGTCCGCATAAGTGGCGCTGCGATGATTATTTTTGTCTGATTTTATTCTTTGCTCGTAGAACACAGGGTCATGCACTCGCATTGATCTCCGTTGAAGGCATTGTGATGGAATCATTGCCACTTGTCTTCGTGCTGCTTTCTGAACACATGCATTGCGTTTAACACATTTCCTGAAGAGAGGACAGCCACTTCCAGTCTCACTCTCGGGAAGAATGAATTCCAATGGCTAAATCTTTCTGGTTGAACATTCTTCTATGGCGTTCGTTTTTCATTTGCAGTACAGGTTCAATCAGAATGAACCGTGGAGGACGTGCAACACATCCTCCAACTGCGATGTGACCGTGAAGTACGGGCGCACTGCAGCGCATACAAGTGGCTACGTGAGAGTGACTCACACCGACAAATCGCTCTACTTTGCATCCCTTCGGGGCTGCAATCGATACGGGTGCGGAGAAGGACGCACTATGCGAGTCGGTTCGCCAGTAACAGGTAACTGTCACAGAATTTTCAGAACGTATGTCGTAATTTTTTCTCTCTCTTTTATTCTCAAGCTTGAACAATGCGCCACAAGTACAGGTGAGGGGCACACAGGTACTGTCCTGAAAAATCGGCTTCAGTCTTACGTGTGTTCTCCGAAGTGTCGCTGTCCTCAAGAAAAAAAAAAGCTAGGAAGTTCGAACATATCATTGTACTATTGTTTGAAAAGCAAGTATGGCGTAATTACTCGCGTAATAAACGCCTTCCCCGCCCCCCCCCCCCCCCCCCCAAAAAAAAAAATTGCAAATTTGGGGACATGTTCATTGGAGGGGGTAAAATATAAAAAAAAACAGACAGGCGATTAAAATACTCGGTAATGCTAAATTTCAGCGCAGTTCTTCATACGCCACCTGCCACGTGCGGCGTGTGGCGTGTTACGCAGCTAGTCACGTCCCGGGAGCTTTCAGCGAAAGCCGCCTTCTACGGCTCTCGCCGTTGCAGGCGTTGTTTCTCTCTGCTACTTCCTGCCAGCAAGCCCTCTGTCACACACCGTGAATCGCCAACTGCCAGCTGGCGTCCTACACTGGCGACGCCAGCTGAGACGCGGAACGCGGGGACGGGCGCTTAAGAGCGGCGCTATAAAATTTGAATCCGTAACAATACGACAAAAAGTAGGTTGGTGGAATAAGCCATTTCCCAGTACGGAGTATTTAAAAAGAAACAAAATGCTCCCTTCAGCACAGTTTCCGTGGTAGAGAGTATAGTTCACAAAGTTTATCTTAAATTTATATGTGTAACTCCCATGGCCCTGTAACGCTTTCTACAGTGGCAGCCACCAGAGTTCACTCTAGCAAAACTCTCAGCATTCAGTGGGTAGCACAAGCGCAACAAGTCTCTACAATGCTTAATAAAGCAAATGGAGCCGAGAGGCCTTTTAACGCTAAAGCGTTAAAGCCCCTTCCCCAGAAAATCTGATGTCGCCGTTGTGGGCTTCAGCGTTGTGAGCGAATAATCACGCGCATGGGTCTGGTAGGTCGTCGCCAGAGAACAATATAGAAATCAGGTGTGCCACCAAGGTTACATGATCTTGCGGCGTCATCACAACCGGTCTACCGGATCAAAAAATTATTTATTTCCTTGTAAGTGTGCATATTAATAATCAGCCCCTTAAGCATCATTGGTTGTGAGCGCGGCTGGGCAGTACAGCTTCGCTGCACCAGGGCAGAGCCATGCTTGAAATAAACATAATATTGGGAGCACATAGCATTCGAAACAGAAACGCAGATTACGAAATAGAGCGCTCACATGTAGTGAAAAGGGAGGCTGGACACAAGTACTCGGACATAGCGACATAGAGCATATCCACAAGATTAAATTTTCAACTTTACACAACAAACAGGAGAGCTCACTTCTAGAAAATATTTTTCAACGTTATACATAAAACAAGAGAAGAGACTTTTACCAATAAATATTTTATCAGTTGAGCAGCAGAGGCAAATCATGTGGCTTCATTCATCTGATTTCACAAATGACCGTATAAATTTCTTAATTTGTCAGACAGAGGTGAGCCTGGCATCAATTTCAAATTTCTTAAAACTTGCTGGTGCACAAAAGGTGCGGGTTCTCAATCCGCCATGAGTGTTCACACGAGGAATAATGCATTTCTCTGGGGGGCAAGACGGCAGTGTTTTATGTTTTTGAGCTTGAAAAAAAACAGAAAAGTAATGATCATTTTAGCATCAAGTAAAAAAACTTTCTCCATGATAAAGATATCAAAACCTTGCTTGCTAAGTAATACACGTTCACTACGAAACTGTGTTCCGTATGACAGACTAGAAGCATTTTTTTTAGAATTTTATATTCGGCAAACTTCTCTCTGTGGTAAATAGCAATAAATGAATGGTTGATCACTGGGCAAGAGCAGCCGGGGCCACACAATGCCCACTGCTTAGAGAAGCTTCCATCGAAGGGCAATGGGTCATCGTTTAACCACTACACAACTGCGCCAGGAGGAGTACGAGGACATCATGATGTCTACGAATGCGAAGTAGATATTCACCTTCCACATAAATGGGAATTAACCCATTACGCAATCGTGTCACACCCTTAAGGCGGAACGTAAGAGTTTCATGCAATTTTTGCTTTCAGGCGTGGCAAATTTTGTGCTCGAATTCCTTCCAGAATGTACTTATTACCTCTTCATCTTGTATGGAGGGATATAGCAGCCTGGATATTCTAAAACTCTGGTTTATATGCTTCCTTATATGCTTCCTCGTTCCTAGAAGAGTGCCTGTTAGCATTAAAATCAGCAGCGATTGCGTGCAAAATATGCAGTGCATTAGTTACGCGAGAGAGAGAGAATGAACTTTTATTGCGAAAAAAGGAGGCCGAAGCGGATTGGGTGAGGGGTCCTAGGTCCAGGACTACAGTAGCTTATGCCGACACTTTGCCGATGGCGACTAGAACCTGCTGGTCTCCCAAGATGGCGCTGGCGAGCGTCACTTCACACTGCTTCAGAGCCGTGTTGGGTGGCTTTAAATGGTTTAGTTTAATTATCCATGCGCAGACAAAGGATGGGAAAAGAGGTGGTCTTTATGACATACGTGACGGAACCCAGCCATCACCGAAACCTAGGAGCATGGGGGGTATCTGCTTCGGTGTTTTTTATTATAAATTAAGTGTTAATATTTAGTGTCTTAAAAATAACTGACAAGAAAGCAGAACAAAAACATCCGCATGTTGCCGGAGAAACCAAAGCCCACGACCTCAGAATTTCGCATGTCCATGCAATGTGGTTGTATGTGGGAAGATCACTACAGCAGGCACATGCATCGGCGTATACTTTTGGGTGCGTGCGTTGCAGGCGGTGGAAATGAACTAGAGTGCACTTTTTGATTGGTAAAGTAGGATATGCCTGCGCTCATTACGCGGACACATTCATTGCTTGGCTGAATATGGTATATTTACGGCAGCAGTCTCTACAATAGAGGTCATGCAAAGCAATAACAAACCGTTGTTGCCTGCATAATTTTCAAACAGTTGTCAGCGTCCAACAAAACGTGCATTTCATGAGTAACAACCTGAGTCAAGCATTCGTTACGCACAGGGTGGCTGTTTTTTTCGAAGAAATAGGTTTTTAGGCTATCTTGCCGGCACCGCGTTCATAATACCCCATGTAAACTTTCTCTGCGTTTGGCACCAGCGCCCTACCTACCTAACGCAGTCCCTGTATGAATCGCATTGATAGCTCGTATTGCCTTACCATGCTGCCTGCCTATCTGACCGTATAAGGACCGTAGGTGTTTCTGCATGTCAAACCAAAACGGGGAAGAACGAGATACAGCGATTGACGCCTCTATTCTGGATGTCAGGTGGGTTGGATTGTTTTGAAGACGCGCGTGATCACGTGTGTGGCAGCTTGCACATTCTCGTAATGCGAAGAGTATGTATGTTTGACATGCTTCTATTCTTCCCAGCGATAAGCTATGGCGAGCTTATTCCAGCAAGAATCCATGCTTAGGTGTACGCAACTGTCGTATATTTAGGCACATATTCATGATGCAGGCGAGTGTTGGCGTAAAGTTTTATTAGCCATATAGTTCTACATTCTAGGAAAAAATGCGTCGCCTGCAATTCGCGCTCATACTGCAAATAGCATTTAGAGAAATCCATGTTTTCAGGTCCATCCTCGATAACAGGGGTAACAGTCTCCCCTAAAGGACGTACTGCGATGCTTCAATGGGACCATTCTGGTCCGCGCGGCTATGTCGGAGTTGAAGTCCGGTGGACCTGCAAAGGCGACAAGGCACTTGAATACAACAGGGAGAGATTGGCCGGCCCCTACAGACTTATCAAGACGATGAAGATGCAGATTGATGGTGAGACGCAAGAATATTTAATTGTCCCGTGTCCATGTCATGTCTGTCTTTTCTAGATATTCTACATGAATATATCCATTTGATTGCCAGACGAGGATAACTGTTTGGTAATGAAAAATAATTTGCACGTGCGTCATGGTATACTCTGTTTTCTACGAGCTTTGTTGTATTTAATAATGCGAAATTCTACTAAGTGTTGTCTAATCCCGTATATATATATGTTCACTTTTATGGGTTGAAATTTTTATATGTTCAAATGTGTTTTTTTTTGTAATTAAAAGCTGTTTTCCTGTCTATCTTTTCTTTTTATTAAGTGTGCACTGAAATGCCGATTTGTGCTACCTGGGGCAGGAGCCTCTGTCAGGCTATGAACCTTTAGCTGCTGCTCCTTTTTTCTCTGTTGTGAGAAAATAAAAATGAAAGAAAGAAATCACTTCTTGACAACCCGAGTTAATTTGTCCTTCAGGTAGTTTGTACTCTTTAATTTTCGGAAGTTCGATAAAACCGCGCCATTTAATGTATCTTTACAGTGAAGGAAAGATGATTCATCTCACCCGTTGCATGCTATAGTGACGTATCGAGGCGGAGTAGCAATTCATGTGGCAGAAACTATGGGGGACAGAGACGTGGCTGTGATCAAATTTCCGCAAATTATCTTATATGCAGTACTTTGAAATTTAAACAAGAAAAAAAAGCAGAAGGTATACTAAGAAAGGCGCGCTAATAAAACCCACAGTCCCTGAAGTAAAATAACTCGATTGCTTACAGCTTTTTCAGATCACTGACTGTGACAGTTCTGCATCCAATTTCTTGCTCTCCTTCTTAGTGCTTAGTTTTAATGCCCAAATGCAGTCTTGGCACCCGCATAGGGCTACCCATGATCGGGTCAGGATTTTTTAACCCGATCATGGTTTCAGTACTGTAGAATCCTAGTAAATATGCGGTTTGGTGCCAAGATCTGGCCGTCAGCATTCCTCATATACTCATATGACTTCAACATTATAAATGCGAAAATGTCGCATGTGTTTGAACAGATCTCACAGTGAGCCCCGCCGCAGTGGCTCAGTGGTTGCGACGCTCAGCTGCTGACCTGAAAGAAGCGGGTTCGATCCCGGCCAAGGCAGCCGAATTTCGATGGAGCCGAAATTTTAGAGGCCCGTGTACTGAGCGATGTCAGTGGACGTTAAAGAACCCTAGGTGATCGAAATATCCGGAGCCCTTCACTGCAACGCCCCTCATAGCCTGAGTCGTTTTGGGACTTTAAACCCCAATAAACCAAACCAATCATGGAAACATGTGACTGAACTACATGCTTACTACCAATCTTGGCCACAACGTCATTTTTCATTACAGGTGACGAATGCATTCAGGGTATTAAATATTTTTGCACTCTAAACTTTCACATTCCAATATGATGGACTAGACAAGAACCGTCACGCCTTTGTACAAACACGATGAACTCCTGTAGCAAAGAAGAGAACAGAAAGAAGGGAATACCGTTCGTGCAGCACTATTTGTCACATATGGTCAGTGGGGCTATAGCTTGACTTAACGACATCGAGAAAGTGATCATGCACAGCCACTAAACAAGGTCTCAAGCTGATTTTCTACGTTTTCTGCTTAAACACGACGACGTTGGTCTCTATTATTATCGGACTAAGCAAGTCCACGGCAGGACAAAGGCTTCTCCCATTGATTTCCAATAAACCATAATTGTCCTCGCATGCTTCCCATTCACCTCTACAGTAATGACGCTCTGCCAACACATTCTACGGTTCCGTTCCTATTAACTCCACATTATTATTACAGAGAAGCGTCGGTTATATTTAATTGACATACATGCCGTCTTCAGCCTGTTTTTTTTATTGATTTCACCTAGGATGTACTGGCACGCTTTTGTTCCTTGCCGACTTTGCCCTCATCCTGTCCCTTGACGTCATTTTCGCTTCTTTTAGCTCGCTGCGTGGTCCACAGCATAATTTCAGTCCATTTCTATACTCCCCAAATTTTTCTCCCTGTCTGGGCACTTGAAAGTTCCTGCTATGATTATTTGCAGCATTAGTGACAATGAGAGTTTTACGCCGCGCTGCGGCACTGCCGCACTGCAGTGCAGTGGAAGGATGATGAACTCGATGTGCGCGAGACTGTGGTGGAACCCGCCTGACGCTGACCGTTCAATGACGTCCCCGATGCCCGCTTGTAAATAAACCCGTTCCTGCCGTCGCAACATCGCACCACTTGGTGGGAGGCCTGTATGTGTTACCTCGACAATGTTATCATTTGCGGAAATACCTTTCGCGAGCATAACGAAAGACTAGATATGGTGCTGGCTTGCTTCGCACGGGCTGTACTGGATTTGAACTCCAAGAAATGCCACTTTGATGAACGGCAAACATTTGTCCTCGGGTTTCTTGTCGACAAGGATGGTATCCGGCCGGGCCCACAGAAGATCGCTGCCGCACGGAAGTTCTCACAACCATACTTTCTAACACACCTTAGAAGCTTTATGGGCCCCTGCACCTATTTCCGCCACTTAGTCCCAGGTTTCGCCCGACTCGTTCGTCGCTTGAATTCCCTCCTTCACAAACCCGCCCAGTTCGTATGGTCGTCTGCCTATGAGTCTGCCTTCCAGCAGCTGAAGTTTTTCCTTACTTCTCCGCCTGTTTTGCGCCCCTTCACCCCGGCGGCGCGAACAGAGCTCCGCACCGACGCCAGCGTTGTGGGCGTCGGCACAGTACTTATACAACTCCACAACGGCGCCCAGCACGTGGTCGCATACGCAAGACGCACTTTGACGAAGTCGGAAGGCAAGTACACCATGACGGAAGTCTAGTGACTCACGGTTGTCTTTGCTGTGCAAAAGTTTCGACCATATCTACATGGACGTCACTTCAAGACTGTTACAGACCATCACTCGTTGTGTTCGCTTGTTGGCCTCCGCGATTCTTCTGGTCGACTCGATCGCTGGGCCTTGCGCCTAGAAAAATATGACTCTACTGTGGCGTATAAAAGCGGTAGCCGCTATTCTGGTGCCGACTGTTTGTCCCGCTTCCCTCTACCAGAAACGGCAAGTGGAGAAGAATACTTCTATGACTGTTTATCATCAGTCTCTGCGAGTTAGCCAGCCTTGCGACTTTTGAGCACTAACACAAGGATCCTTGTCTTCAACCGTTGCTTGATCAAGCCCGTACGTTTGCTTCTTTAACGCCGTTCATTATAACGGAGGGCATGCTCTTTAAGAATGACTATTCTTAAAGTCGTGGGTTCGGATCTCACCGGCAGCATGTGGTTGTTTTTTCTTCTGCTTTTCTAATCAATTAGCTTTAAGCGATAACACATTCAGTAATATTATAAATTGATTAACACCACAAAAAAATAAAAGAATTAAAAATCCCCTGTGCCCCTTGGTTTCTGTAGCTGTTGGCTTTTCTCATATGTATAACGAGCCCCTCATCCCCTTTCCTTATTCTGAGGAGGGCGCATGTCTGCACTTGCTGGTCCCTACCAGTCTTCGTGGCGTTGTCCTGCATGCCATGCATGACGATGTTTCTGCCGGACATCAAGGGTTTTCTCGTACGCTCCGCAGGACGCGGCAACGCTTTTAATTGCCTGGCCTTTATAAAACAACTCAGCAGTGCGTTGCAGGCTGTCTGCAGTATCAACGCTTTAAGCATCGCACTGCCTTGCCCGCTGACTTGTTGCAGTCAATCAGACCACCCCACACCCATTTTGAGAAGATCGGGGTCGACTTGCTTGGTCCGCTTCCTAAGTCTACCACGGGCCAAAGCTGGATAATAGTTTGCCTCGACTACTTCCCTCGCTACGTGGAGACAGCTGCTCTCGTGTCCGCTAATGCAACAGACGTCTCGTCCTTTTTGCTACACTCGGTGATCCTTCGCCACGATGCTCCTCGTGTCATAATGAGCTACTGTGGGTGCCAGTTCACTGCCGATGTCGTGGAAGAACTCCTACGGCTGTGCAACTGTGACTATCGTCATTCGATGTCCTATCATCCGGAAACGAATATCCTGATGCAGGGCATCAACCGCACCCTCACGAACATGTCCATGTATGCAACGGCCGACCATAAAAACTGCGACACCGTGCTACCGTTTGTAACATACGCTTACAACACTGGGACACACGACGTCCCTGGATACTCCCCGTTCTTTCTGCTCTACGCGCGCATACCACGCACCTTTCTGGGCATGATTCTTCCCTTTTCTGAACATCGTGATCCGTCCCTTTCGCAGACCCTTTGCCGTGCGGAGGAAGCACGGTGACTAGCTCGCCTCCGAACGCTCAAGACACAAGTTCGCAACAAGGGCCGTTACGACAGTGGACACATTGGGGTTACGCATGAGCCCGGTGACCACGTTTGCCTCTGGACTCTACTGCGTCGACGGGAACTCTGCCAGAAATTCCTCGCAAAGTACTGCGGCCCTTTTGCTGTTCTCGATCGCATCAGTGACGTCAAGTACACAATCGCCAAAGTCACCCCAGGCAATGGCCGCTCTCGCAAAGTACAGGTTGTTCACGCAGCTTATCTCAAACGCTGCCATCACAACGCTGACTACCTCGCTCGAGGACGAGCTTCGACTACCCTGGCGAAGTGTTACGCTGCGTTGCGGCGCTGCCGCACTGCATTGCACTGGAAAGAAGGTGATGAACCCGATGTGCGCAAGACTGTGGTGGAGCCCGTTTGAGGCTAGGCGTTCAGTGACGTCCCCGATCCCCGCTTGTAAATAAACCCGTTCCCGTCCTCGTAACTTCTTACGCCGCGCTGCGGCGCAGCGTAACAATATGTTGCTGTTAGTAATCCGACGGTACCTCTCAAGTCAACTGCACTCCATTCCTAATCTCCTAGCTTTCGCCGCTACTTTTCCGGCACTGCGGTCATCGCAGGACCCATGTGGATGTACTTGGTTTCGGCTTTCAACGCTTCATTGACTATTGTAATCTGTTGTTGCCTTTTCGGACTCTTTAAACGTAACCTAAATTTTATTTACGCACCGTTGTGCTTAACCACCCAGCCACCGCCATTCTCCAGAACCACTAACACCCCGCACAACCCAAACATCCGACTCCGCCTGCCGCCAACTTGGCCGGTTGGATCGCTGCAAAATTTTATCCTCTCACACAAAAACACGCGTGTGTATGTATGCTCGTACGCGCACATATACACACAGAGAGACCACGGTTTCTTTGACGAAGCAGCGGGCTTTGAACTGCCACCTCTAACGCGGTTGGTGCTAGGAAAGTAGCTGGGATAGTTTAGGAAACATCAGCTCTAACCAGCCGCCGCCGCCGAGGTGACACTGATGACGGCTCTCACCGAATATTTTAACTAGGCCGGAGCCTAGCTTCTGCGATATTTTTTTCGTATCAACTGCCTTCAGTTTTGCGTTGAAAGGGCAGAATCTCATAATTTCCTTTTTCACGGAACAGCTGTTACAGGGACCTTGTTCGCGATGACCGTCACTAACTAGTCGCCGGCAGCAGTGGGTAATTCGGTTATTTGCCGAGTATAACGAAGTTGTCAGCACGCGCCAGCACACGTTACACAAAACGAACACTGGAACCGGCTAAAAATTCATTCTTTTGGGTGAACCTACTAAGAGTGAGGCAAGACTGCCAACGCTGGCAGTGCAGTTTGGTGTACGACATGTCTTACTCATACCGAGAGGTCTTTCGATCTATGAAGCTAGTAGTGCCGAAAAGAAATGACCAACACGTCAAAATGCCGGTGACACGCAGATGGGCTCGGCCTCTTGAACTGCGCAAACCGGATTGCCCATTGTACACCATTGAAGCCTCAAAGCCTCGAAGAGCAGGAATGATGATAAGAAGCCGATAGTGAAGGGTAATAAGGATCAAGCATTAAGGGAAGAGTATCGTATCGGACACCCGGGACCCTGCACGTGGCGTTCGTGAGGGCTCTCTTAAACACCACCCAAGCTGCAGCAGGAAAAACAGAGCCGTGTGGGCTACCGAACCAGCAGCTGGTCATCGTTTGAAGGAGCCCGAGCATTGCCCACAGATGACAGCCGCTTACGCGCGTGAAGCTTGGACGCGACAACACGCGGATGCTTTGGTCGTCCCTCGGCTGTTGACGGGGTGGTACCTGGCGACGGAGCGACGCAGTGTTCACCTCTTCACACTAAGGCAAAGTTGCACATATACGACGAGATGTGTGCGCGGAGACCCACTGCTGGATTTTATTAGAATAAGCCCTTTTATATCATTAGAAAACCCAATTGTTTATATGTTTTTCTATAAGGAGGAAAAAACAAAACCTGATACCACCATTGTCGAAGCATAAGATGTAGTGCTTCCTAGAAAGACGTATTTAATTCCTGGCCTTAGAGCCCTCTCACCTGTCTTCTTCATTGAGCATGTTTCCCTTTCTTGTTTCTGTTATGTTCCAGGAAGCCTATTTTTGCGGAAGCAACAAATGTGCTGAATTGCGCACATCGTTCTAGATGAGCTCCTTTCTACCATATGCTCAGTGGTGTGGGGGAAGTCTCATCAACCGCTTTATTAGAAATGAATCGGACACAATATTAATTGTGCACGGCCACGGCAGCAATGGGTCGCATTACTCGCTGCTTCGCCGAATGCGCGTCTTGGTGAAGTAGTGGGCTTGCGCCACTGCCGAACTCATGTGGAGAGTGTTCATTCAGGATTTAGGAGTCGGACAGCGCTGGTCTACTATGGGCGTGCGTATGCTAGCGCATGCGCTTGCAGGCCAGAAAGGCGACTGTTAATGACACACACATTTTGTTTCCTAACAAAAAAGTGAATAATGATTCTTAACGAATATTTTTTGCCAAATTTGAGCCAAGAAATGACTTCAAAGGTATGGAGTGCCATCGAAAGAATATTTTCTGAAATTTTCCGGGATTAGCCTCTGTTGTGAAGCAATATTTCGGAATTAGCCCTAGTTGTGAAGCAATATCTAGTGCTTTCAGAGTGGGCAGTGAACGGGACGCGTGCGTTTTTCTTGAAGTAGATACTTGCACACTGGTTCCGAATTTCCATCGCAAAATTTCGTTTTTTGCGCAGCTTTGAATATGGTTTTCACTAATTCGACTGTTTGATGCTTTCTGATTGACGTCGCAGATCTGCCAACTGATGCCCGGGATTGCCAGTTCTACGTGTCACCATTCGAGTTAAGTGATAAGTCAAGACATTTCGGCTTACCTGTGCAAGCTGCTGTGAGGGAAAGTCCCCAGGAGCAATAAAACTATGATGTCCAGAGTCCGCTCTCACTCACTCCTTCCGCTTGACTCTCTTTGTAGCTGCAAGTAATAGCATCCAATAATCAAAGGTACGTACAGTCTTTGCCAAAAGTAACCCGGCACAGGTGGTTTGTTTCTTGGCAGCGTAGCAAAGCACTCATGGCAGCCCTTAAGCTCTGATTCTGTGTAATGAAAGGTGAGGCCTTGTCCTTACATTCTGGCACCATTCGGTCCTTAGGGCTGCTGTAAATGCTCCGTCATACGTTTGAGAAGCAAGAACCTGTTGCTCGGTTACTTTTGGCAGAGGGGGTACATGCCTGAAGTATGCATATTTCTTCGTTTTTCCATCTTGAAGTCCAGATTATATCCAAAGCATTTCTTTCTGCACATGAAAGACAATCTTGTGAAACAAAAACAGGTGAAACGATTTCAAGGCGTTATGAAATTAAAGATGTCTAAATGAAAGCAGAGAGCACATATTCCTCCTGCCCTTGTTCTCCGGCCGTCCTGTTTCTCAATTTCATGGCAGAAAATGCCGCATTTTATTGCTCCAAATGATGAAAAATACAGACAGTTCGCTAAGAGAGTTCATGGTAAACATACAGGGAGAAAAATTCAGGGGGCACTTTGACTGTCTAAAGTGCGTAGAGGCGAAAGCGTTTTCCGCACCACTTTCAGTGCTTCTGTGGCACTGGTGGCGTCACATGTAATTGAGTACTAATTACTAAGTGATGACAAATCACTAATTAATGGTTAATTACTGATTAATGCCTGAATACTAATTAACTGTTAATTAAGCTTAAGCTTCGCCTTTAGGAGTGGAACGCGACAGCGTGGTGCAGCGCTGCCAGGGAGTCCACGGAATGCCACCACCCGTTCGGCGCGATGCCTTGCCGTTTCAACGCAACGGTTTTTGAGGAAAGGAAATGGCGCAGTAATTCTCTGTCATCTCGGTGGACACCCGAACCGCACCGTAGAGGAACGGAGGAAGAGGGAGTGAAAGAAGAAAGACGAAGATGGCCCGTAATGAAGAAAATGAAAATTGTATTTGAGTAAAGAAAATTACGCAGTAACTGTCTCACATATCTCGGTGGACACCCGCCAAAATTCAGGGAGGGGGGGGGGTGCACTTTTTTGACCTAAAGTGTGGTCACTGATGTGTGGTTAAGATGTTAAGCTTCGCCTCTAAGAGTGGAACGCGAGAGCGTCTTGCAACGCTGCCAGGGAGTCCATAGAACGCCATCGCCCATTCGGTTCTACGCCTCGCTCGTCGGTAAATTGGTTTTTGAGGAAAGGAAATGTATTTCTCTCTCATATCTCCGTGGACACCTAAACCTCACCGGAAGGGAAGGGAGGAGGATGGCAGTGAGCGAAGACACCGTATTCACTAGACGTGCCTTTGTTCATTCCAAACCCTCGAGCTGGCATGGCGGAGTGGATAGCATGCTCGTCTCGCACTCCGAAGACCGGGGTTCGATTCCCGAGCTCGACCAATTTCTTACTAGGTTTTATTTATTTATATGGCCTGACTAGACAAGTTAATTAGGCTAATTGGGTAATTAAGCAATTAACTAAGCTCAGCCCCACTTACTTGGAGCATCACTATATGGTCCCTTCAATTGGTTGCATGGTTACTAGCCAAAGTACAATTGGCCCCGTTTGAAATTGGCGCACTGTGACGTCACGACCGTTTTGACCAACTGAAAAGCGTGACATTCTCTGTCGACAACTACTGCTTGCAACGATGAGACATTAAAGGCTTTCGCCTTAATATTTGCAATTAGATTCCTTCCTCAAGTTATGCAGTATTGGAAACTCCTGTTGAAATGAACTGGTTAAACCACCTGGCTAAGAGGTCAAAACTCCGAGACAAGCAGCGTGCGTCAACAATAATCATAGGACACACTTCAAATGTGGAGGGTACCAGAGTCGTTAAAAAAAAATAGTGTAAAGAGGGAGATGATTAGCAGTCGGAGCAGCAGAACCGACGCGCGGCGCGAGACGAGAAGACGACGACCGGCAGCTGAAGCTGCAGAGCCGAGGCGCGGCTTGAGACGAGAGCATCAACTGTTCTGGGACAGGACCCGCCCTTGCCCGCTCTAACCGGCCTCCACAACCAGTCGTCTCCTGGCAATAAAGGCCGTTACAATAGCAATATTTACCCTCTCTATCTAATTGGCGAGAGAATTCGTCAGGTAAAAAACAGTGAAAGCAAACAAAGAACAAATGAGAATTCGCGGCCTTTTCTTTTACGGCGAGAGGAGGGGGCAGGACAACAAACGTTTTCAGGCCCGATGACAGCTCATCCCCATGGCCTTCACTTTGCCGGTTCAAATCTCAGCAATACTATTTTTGTGTACTTAGTGAAACATACACAGTGAAGAAAAGTATTGTACATAGTGCACAAAGCTTGATTGTCTTAACGTAGCCTAAACTTGAACTTCTGCGCTGAATTAAGGTTGTGTTCAAACCAGAGCTTCATGTATTCGAAAAGAATGAGTGCAATGCCATGCGGTGGCAGCATAATTGCATATCTATGGCGTACAATCCAAGAAAGCGTTCTGAAGGTATCAGATCAGAGCTAAGTTTACTAAAAGCGACTGCTGCAACCATGAACGGCCGCAAGCAGTCTCTCTATTGGGCTGGGAATTCATTGACATGTTTAGTTTTTAAACAATATTATGTTTTTTCCAAAATATTAGTGAAAGAAACACACACAATATAGGTTTATGACAAGAGTTCGAAATGTAGAATTTTGAACATTTTTCGCCTATGCATGGGAAAGTTTTGCACCAGTGTCAGCGACACCGTGTCTGCCTTGTTTAACTCAGCATAAACAATGGGTAATAAATTTCCACCGTGAGTAACCAAGCCTACAACGCAGGTTTTTAAATGTGCTCTCTGTATTTGCCGGTTAGAAACAGCTAGAGTGTCCGATATAGACGGCCTATTACGATTAGGTGATCGGAGCGCAAGTAGACTAATTTTTTCTGTAGTCTTTTACCCATTCATTTGTAACACGAAGTCTGCGGTGCTTACTATCGTTTCGCTCGTTCCGCATTACAACAGTGCGTTTACAGTTGCATCAATCGATTTAACATGCAACATACATGTTAGCACCTCATGACCGCCTCTGCGTAGTCCAAGGAGGCCTTTGTCGCCTAAAGTTCACCACGGAACTTTACCGTTTACTGGAGATGATAAGGGGAGCAGCTCTGAGCTAGTCATTAGCGGTTGTAGAACGAGCGTCCAGGCAAGCGCGACACAGCGGCTGAGGAAGATAAGGTTTCAAATGAGCGTTCCCAAGACATTAGCGAGCGGGAACGGTGGATAGTAAGGTCGGTAGCTCGCGGCAGAGGAGGGGTTGCAGGGCGATGGGGAGTTTGGAAGACTCTTTCGTTCTCGAGGCAAGTCGGGACAGTGATGCACGGTTTGCCAGCCTCTATTCACCGCGGCTGCCATGAATCAGCGCAGATGAATGGTCTGCCGCTGCCAAGGGCTGGCGTTGCGCTCGGAGCAAATGAAGGGTCCACCCCGCAGAAAATTGAATCTCGTTTCCTGCCTGGGCGGCGAGGCTGCTCCGTTGCTTGCTGCAGATAAGTATTGTTTATATTTTGTGATGTTTTACTGTTGTATCCGGTTTGTGGAAATCTGGAAATAAACTATTGTGAATTGCGAAAAACCCTTAACCATGACGGCCCTGCCGGTTTCGGGGGCTGAAGTTGGGTGCAAGTCTAGACAGTTCTGGAGTGAAAATAGTGTCGCGTCTCTTTCGTGCACAGTTATATCATGTTTTGCTCTAGTTATAAAAAGATTAGAGGCAGCTCCGGCGGGCTACTGCTTGGACGATGCAACACTCATTTAGCGCATAGGAGTTTCGACAGAAGTTGAAGGGAAGCTGTGCCATGATGATGCCAGCGAAGTGCATGCAAGGCATCAGGCTTGCAATAGAAGTCTCAAGTGCTGCACCGAACTTCTACCCTTAGAGTAAGCTGCGCCTGGAAGCTGTCTTCGGATTTTACGTTATAGCGTATACAGTTCGTTCGCTCGAAGAGCAGCCGGCGACTTAGTAGTACTAGTTGCAGCTGTCTCGGCACCGCGCGTCTGAAATATTCAGGGGCTGCGTAAAAATATGAGGCCACGCACACTCAATGAATAAAACTTCAGGGTCTAGGCCGAAAATCGAACCAGAGCCTTTGACGTTCAAAACGGAGTCACCTCCACTCCATCACGACGTATCTTTGAGATATGTATTGAGGCCTACATGAGTAATTACGGGCATCTAAATTACAGACGTCGGAATTAACAGAGAACCAGGCGCTTCCAGTAAATTTCCTCCGTGCTCGGCGTGCAGTCGTGCCGCCTTCATGTGGCACCCACCGAAACCCCACTGCGCTATGCACGACACCAGCCTGGCACATGGCGCGTGCGTAGGCGGCCTTTCTGCTTCGGACTAGTGTCGTTCGTTTCTGAACAGGTGTGATTGTTTAGAGGCCACTTAGAGACTTCGATCGATTTGTCCACCGGGCAAAGTGTCGCGCCGAACGGGCTATGGTGTTCCATGCACTCCCTGGTAGAGCTGCAATACGCTGTCTCCTTCCACTCTTAAAGGCAAGGCTTAATGAAGGAAAATTGCCCAAACAACCAGGACGCAATGAAAGGAAACAACAGGAGCAGCTGCTATTCCTGTTGCTGGCGCTGTTGTTTGCTTTCTTTCTGTCCTCGTTTTTTGCGCTATCTTACTTAAGTATGTATCGCCAACTCGCCCGTTTCGCCTTTCTCGAGAAGCTTAAGCGTCCTCCAATTTTTTTTTTGCAACGCGTCTGCTCCAAAACACCATGTTTTGTATTTCAATGTCGCGCTTAACGTTGGGTTCACTCATTGTTTAAGGCGGAAGCCTTACTTGTGCATTGAACGAAATCTCGTCTGTGTGGCTTTCTGCCTCTCTCTCTCCCTCATTGATTGTTTGTGTGTGGTGTCACTCGAAGGTACGCATGAAAGATGGTGTCCGCAAGCAACCTGGCAGGTAGCGGAAAAATCAATATTTGGTCGCGCGAGGTTTCTCGGGGCAACCTTAATCACCCAAGACCCACCGATGGCAGCACCTGCCACCCCAAGGAGGCAGCACCTACCATCCAAGGGCAGTGACGCACTGCTTTAGCGCTGCATCACTGCGCGAGGAGTGGTGTGAGAACTCCCAGGGATCTACGAATGTTAGGTAGTGAACGTCTAATTCTGCATATATGGGCAATAGCCCACTAGTTTCCGCGTCATACCCTTAAGGCGGAGCGCGGGCCGGTGCGCCGGCATCGAGGTGGCACCTGAGTATAACACGTCACGAGCTAGTTGGTTTTCCATCACACGAAAACAGCGCAAACTTCACAAGGGACGCTCGTCTCTCCTTTCTGCGTCCTTTGTGAAGTTTGCGCTGTTTTCGTGTGGCCTGAGTATAGCCACTCAGAAGTGCAATCGACAGCTGCGTGGCATCAAGTCACATCACCCGCAGCGCGCGGTGACTGCATGACGCCGGGCTCACAGCGTCTCGCACTTAAGCAGTAATAAGCGCCTCTACCGAATTTCTGTCTTCCAATTCATGCTTTAATTAAGAGCAACATTGATAAATAGCTACAAAACTAGGTGGTAAGCTTAGCGTTGTGTTTTTAAGCTTTTTTCTATTTCGCTAAGAATCTCACAATATCTAAAATAAAAAAATTATAGGACATTATTCAGCGCCGGCAAGGAAGCTAAGTTGTTTCCTTCGTTCTGTTACTCTGAAGTTCGTGTTTGTTTTTGTCTTCGCTGCTGTCTCCCCACAGAAACAAAAATGCAGGCTGCTTGGCCTCAACCTTCACATTAGATGAAAGCCATAAAGGTGCTCATCAAAGGCCTAAACCACACGAGCTTCAGCTCCAGACTATCTACAATCTGGGCGCTTCCTGCGTATCGTCTGCGTATTTCTGCGTATCGATGAATCACCTCCAGACTATTTAGCGGCGAGTATCGTGGGAAATAAGCTTTGGAGGTCTAGTGCGACTGACTAATGTTGAATAGATTTTAATATATTATTAATAGCATTACTACTGTAATAAAAGTGTAGGGAAAATTTGTCTATTTTTATGACCAGGATGAAGGGAGCGGAAATAAAAGCTTGAATTGTAACCAGACGTTCTCTCGCCTACCTGAAAAAAAAACGCCTCATTTGTAGAGAAAGCCAAACAATGTGAGTACACCTGCAGAAGCAAAGAAACAGACAGTTGCGACACAAAATAAGGAATGTAAGGAGTGGATATACAAAAATATCTGTGAGCACAAATGCACTGCTTCGTGAAAACATCCACATCTACAAAATCGTGACCAATTTTTTTTACACGGCATCATGAATTTGCTCAAATAAATATGAATTGAAATTGCGCAAAAAATATTTTTGATGAGTGTGCTCAATAATTACATTATGGTAATGGTAGAGATTGAGGCACTGTAGAAAGCTGTTTCCCAACATACGTAGCCAATAAGCTGCCCGGTTCGTATGCCTTCCAGATATCGGTGGTGCTGTTGTATGCGTGGTACTTGTTTCCCATAACGAAGCAAGGTGTGCAAACAAAGATATTGTGTTTGAGCTCGGTTTTATATTTACAACTCAAGCGATATTCATAGTCATGATGATATAATGCATTGTACAGGCAAGTGCTCGTGTGTGCTTAAACAATTTGAATAAGGTTAATTGTATGCAATTTTTGTTATACCCCACGTCCTTTTAGCTTTTAAAAATATGAGAAATAGAAAAAAATAATTAAATACTACTGTTTTTGAATTATTACACATTATATTTCACGTTGTTCGTACGAGGCCCTGCCACGACAGACCGCAGATTGAACTTCAGGTTGGCTGTAGCTCTGTTCGGTGAGCACTGCGATACGCGTGCATTGCTTCTTCTTACCTTCCCCAACTTATTGGTTATGTTGTAATCCGAAAATGCCGGATTCGTAATACCTGCTATGAAATCACGGTTGGTAAGAAAGCCCTGTTTTTTCTTCTACACAGATTAACGCGGCGTGTTTTCGAAGTGCTAATTTTGGAAGCGTTTTTTATTTATTTATTTATTTACTTATTTATGTATTTATTTATTTATTTATTTCCAGATACTGTTCGCCCTTGCTGGCTGTTACAAGGGTGGTACAATCAATATATTCAACACAGTTCTATTTGTTTTACAAAGGTTCTTACTGATAATGTGTTGTCAAATAGGCGTCGGTCCAGGTTATTCCATTCTATAATTCTTTCAGGCTGAAACGAAAACGTATAGACGTGACCTGTCGGGATATAAGATATTAGAGCAAAAGGATGGTTAGTACGCGATGACTGTATCTCGGGTGTCCGCTAGTACAAGCTAGAATCCATATTGAACATACTCTGATAAAGCTGACAAAAAAACGTTAGCCTAGCAATTCTTCTCCGAATAACTAATGCTGCTAACTGTGCTGGTAAAACAAGTTCTGATACAAATGCGTTCTTTGGCATGACGAAAGTATAAACCCCACTGCCATTACTTGAACACGTTTAACTTTATCTGCAAGATATTTCTGATTCGGATCCTAAATTATGCTTGCGCATCCCAGAATTTCATTTCATTTCATTTATTTGTCCATCAAACGCCCGAAGGCACTACACAAAAGGGGGAGGGGGGGCGTACATATAGGTTGGAGGGTAGTGGCACAGAACAAAAAAAGAGAGGGGAAAAAAAGAAAAATACACGGTGTACAAAAACGGTACACCAATACACAAACTAAAAGCAAGAAATAAACAAAGAAAAGGAAAACATGGAACAGTTGCCACTTCAATGTCGCAGTATGAATGATGTTTATGAGAAGGGATTAGCCAGTTTCTCGCGGAAAATGTGGCGATCGGAGCATGTTATTATGTTGTCGGGAAGGCCATTCCAGAGCACTATGGCATCGGGAAAAAATGACCTGCTCATTGCGGAGGTGGGGGTTTTAATTCGGGCGATAGGGTTACTGTGTTTTAGGCGGGATTTCGTTTGTGCGGGTTGGCTGCAGCAACAAATGTCTTAGTGAGCGATAAAAGAAAGAGTGAAAAAGGCATAGACGGGAAATTACGCGGCGAGTTGCTAGCGTTTGAAGGCCGAGGGATCGTTTTAGTAATGTTACGCTGGCATTTCTGCAGTACTGCGATGTAATGAAAAGGACGTCGCGATTTTGAATGGCTTCAAGGTCTGAGATGAGATACGATTGTGATGGATGCCACACATATGACACGTACTCCAATTTAGGACGTACGAATGTTATGCATGTCAACTTTTTGACTTCAGGGGATGCAGATTTTAGATTGCGCCGGAGAAAACCAAGTGTGCGCGATGCTTTGGAGGTGGTCCTACTTCTGTTTTATACGCTTATAGTTTGACATCTGACGGTGCATCTTTTAGCTTCCGTCTTAGGAATCGAACTTTGCGTGGGGCTGCTCCACAAATATTTTGCACATTATCGTTCCAGTTTAAGTCAAGAGTAATCGGAATACTTAATATTTTAATTTAACAAAACATTTTATTTTCATGTCATACTATTTATGGGAGCTCGAATTGCCTCTTCTTGTTCGACAGAATTATACAAGTTCATTTTTCGTAACTAATTTTCATGTCCCACTTTACATACAAATTACACAACCTTTAAAGAGTCATTGAAGAGACCCTGGTCTTGCAGGTATTTTATGCGACAAAATTTCACAATATCATAAACAAACAAGCTCGCTTCGACAGGATAGTGTATGTATTTCGCTATATCATTAATATATAATAACAAAATAATAAACAGAACGGACCCTTGCGGAACTCCGGTAGATATTGGTGAAGTCGATGAGCGTTCTTCATCTATGCGTACTAACTGTTCTGTTATTTAGGAAAGCCTGAATCCACATCGATAGCCATCTCATGCAATGTCTGCAAAAATATGACAGGACACGCTTTGTCGAATGGTTTAGAGAGATCTACCGCAATGACATCAATTAGCTCTTTGAGATTATGGCTGTAGCAAAAGCAAGAGTTTTCTCAAAAAGTTGTGTTATTGTCGAGAGACGGCCACGGAAGCCATGCTGTTTACAATGAAAACCGTGATTACTTTCAATGTATTCTGCAAGGTATTTGGATATTATGCGTTCTAACATTTTGCATGCAGAACATGTGGTTGATATAGGACGGGGATTTGAATCATCAAATTTATCGCCAGATTTAGAAACAGGCACAACTCTCGTCACCCGGTACAATCACCCGGTACAAGGCTGTTACGTAATGATGCTATGAATATTATCTAAAAAAAAAAACTAGGAAATGTTTTCCCAGAAATGTTTGAAAAATTCGTTAGGTACGTTACCAGGACCAGGTTACTTCTTGGAATCCAGTTTTAAAGTGATGAAATAACACCTTTTCGTGATACGACCATGCCATCATGCTACTGGGTCCCTGGCGCTTTCTTTGAATGTACATGCTGTTTCACAGTAAGTACCTGCCTCAAAAACTTTTAAAGGCTTCGACAACTAATTTCGGTTCCCATCAGAAAGTACCATTAATTGCTATTTCGTTTATCGTTGAGTTGGAACCAGAACGAAATATTAAAACAATTTCATGAGCGCTCTGCATATACCCTGCCAGTAATGTAGAAAGGAAATGAGTTTTTTCTTCCTTCAATTATTTTCGTACTTCCGCACTCAGAGTGGCAATTACACAGCACTGCTTAGGCTTCTTTTCGCGAGCACATTGTAGACGGCGTTTGAAATGAATAATGCTTCGAGTAATGCTAGAATTCGGTTTTTGTGATTTTTTTTTTTGCGGTAAAAACCGCTTAAAACAATACCTGTCATTTGAGATGAAACATTGGCACATATTTTGAACGCTGTCATTTTCTGGTATCATATCAAAGGCAGATTCTCAGTAATCAATAACTGAAGTATCATCAGCTGCACGGAAATTCTAAATTTTCACCACCTTCTGTTTTGAGGCGTACTTCTTGTTAGCGTTAATGGTAGCATGTACAAATTTGTGTTCGGATATACCATCGTCAATATCTATTGTACAGGTACAATCAAAAGCCTCGGCAGACAGAAATATCAAATCCGACTGCGAATGAGAGTCTTCTTGAGTTCCCTTAGGCTTATCAGCCATCTGAATAGCACTATATTTTGTCATAATCCCTAAGATAGCGTCAGAGATAGACCGACGTGTAGCCCGGAAACTCGTGCTTCCCAATTTACGTCTGGTAGATTAGTCTCCTACAAATATAATTATGCTTCTATTTTTAGTAACTACACTTAAATGTTGGTCAGTTTTCTGATGATATTAAAGGGACACTGAGGAGAAATTGAAGTTGGCTTGTATCGACAGAATACCAGCTCCTGATTACAAAAACGCCACTCATACTGACAACAAAGCTCTTGTAACGTAGAAAAGAGCAAGAACCAAAATACAGGTATCGCCGCCACAGGCCAAACTCGCAAGTACAAGCGTCATGACGTCATATAACAAAACAGTGTTGCTGGAACCAATGGTTCTAGCAACGCTAGGACACGAGAAGCACAAATCACTGAGGCGCAGCCAATGCATGCGCAAATCTCCTTGACGTCGCCAGATGGCGCCACGTGCCGGGCAGCTACGCGCTCGCCTGAAGCATCGGGACCAATCAGCGCCTGCTCGCCGGTATTCCGCTAGCGGTATCAAGGACTCAAGGTACACGGTATGCTAAAGGTGTCTATTTGCGAGAACTTCGTTGACGACTTCGAGAACGAGATCCATCGTAACGCTCGCAAAACGCCGGTGCAAACGTAAGCGAAGCGACTGTAGCGACGGCCGCAATAGCCGATAGATGCCTTCAACGTGCGGCCGGCGGTAGCTTTCTTTTCGGCTGCTGCTAGGCCGCACTGCTGGCAGCCAGAAATCACGGAGTCTGCATCACGTCATGTTTCACGTCACTTAGTCCTCTGTCGTCATAGCCGAATCCCAAGTTTGAATCACAGCGGCGGGAAAAACCTTTTCAACTTCGAATCCAAATTTCTTAGAAATAAATGCATTTTTTGCTGCCGGCCAAGTGGCAACAAAGCCATGACATGCCGAACTATCGGATTTTGCTATAAAAAATATATTAATAGTGCTCTCCTCAGTGTCCCTTTAATCAGCACTTGCTAGTGGCCCATAAGTGTCCCCAATTACAAATATGAAATCGTTTAAAACTAGTTTACGTCATACGCTTTAATGATCACTAGAAAAGGGCAAGGTTCATGCTGCACAATGTTCCTTATTAGCAGTGCAACTCATGCACCTCTCTTTCATCTCTATTTCCGGAAGAGATTATACGATCTACCGAAAACTTCTTCACACTGAATGTAGTCGTGCAGCCATGTTTCAGTCACAGTAATGACATGAGGATTGTGCACTACGTTTAAAGATTCGAGGGGTCCTGATTTATTAAGGACACTCCTCACATTTATGTTTAGTAATCTTAGTTCATGTCTTTTTCTTGTGTCACTCATTTGAACTGGATGTTTTCACTTTGGTGGCAGGCAGCTATAGACGGGTATTTGTTTTCAGGCGCCACGCATAGCCCGTGCTATTCATAATCATTTATCATGCACGAGCTTAACATTAGCCCCCGGATTTACTGGTGTCAGTGAATTCCCAAAGAAGGTTTCTTTTGTGCAGAGTTGCATGTGAATGGTCATCCGAAACACTTACACTGGTACCGTTCAGTTTGCTACAATTCTTAAATATGGCTACTTTTTCATTGAAAACACAGCCTCATGATAACGGATAGTTTCGCAGAACCTTTCTTTGCCCAAGTCTGTGTATTCTTTCCAGTGATGGCACAGAAGCAGCCGGCTGCTCCGAAAGCATTTCGTTTATCGCTTTAGTTTCGATATATGCTTTTGTTTCATTGCGTCCTCTAAAAAACCAAATACAATGATATTTGTCTGGCTATGAATTTCATGTCGCTTAAGTTTAAATGCTGCGGTTTTACAGTGCAGTCAAGGTCAAAAATATCCCTTTCAAGTGCTAGCAATTTAGTGCACTGTCCCCTGTAGGATTATAACGTGCTTCATATTGTGTTTCCTTTTCAATATACCTCATTGTTCTATTAGTTTGAGGATCCCATTCGGGGCGGACGAAGCGCCGGAATAGCTATAATACTGAGATTACTAGCTCAAATTCTTCAAAGTATTAAAGACACAGAGCTCTTACGTGAAACGCGTCGGTATAGCGTCATTAACCGGCTCTCAATAGACCTCTTCCGTCCTACATCATCATCGCAAGTGTTTCTGGTCCGATGGGCAAAACATGCGCCGTACTGAGGAGGCTCTCAAGAGAAGAAGAAAGGCTGCGAGGCGTCTCTAATCGAGGAACAAAGGCGGCGGGGTAGTGCTCGACACCAGCAAAGCCTGTTCAGTATCGAAAATGGACGATTTTGAACATTGGGCCACGCCTTTTTGACGTCATACTGTTTACATCAGGGAAAGGTCTGCTAAAACGCATAGGGTATATGTGCGGTGCGTTTCCATTTACTTGTCGCTCGTTTAAACTGGTCTCGCGAATATGCCTGAAGTCCATTTGACGATATTTCTCGAGTAATGCATACTTCAAGATGGTCTGCTCGCTTGCAGGATCTCGCTGCACTTACAAAGGAGTACTTTTCTGTGTACACATTCGTATTAATTTTACCCGCATAGTGCTCACCCATCCATATATTCAGGTCAAAATGTCAGCAAATAAAATGTAGGAGTTTCATATTTTTCTTAATAGGAGGACCTATGCGCGTACCATATAGCGTCCTGTGCGCATTCAGCACCACACATGCCCCAGATTACAGTGCTGTTCACAAAAAGTTGTATAAACATGCAAAACGCCCTATTGAAGCGACGTCAATCAGCCGCTACTAAATATAACATGCTAGGTGCGCTCCTAAACTGTACTTCGATTGCAATTTAGTGCCTTCTTGCTCATTGAAAAGCGCTTTCATTAGGAAGCACTAACGTATTTTGCTCCCGCCTGCTAGCTCAGCTTCCCTTCTTCTCAAGAGAACTGGTATTTAAGTATTCTTAATTACTAATCTGCCGTTTGCTGATTATTACAGCGCAATGCAAAGAACACGATTGGGTCTATTAAGTATTCCAAATTTCTCGAGCTTTCCTATGACCTAAGTTGGAAAACATCGCAGGTGTGGTGGTCCAGCTTTTGTTCATGCCAGAAAAGAACAAGAAATTTCAAAACAAGAAGAAAGAGTGAAAGTTTCTGGCGTTCTGTTCAAGGTAGCCGGAGAGTAATCTTTGCCATTGGTTGGGAAAAATGTTGACCTCAACTGTAAAAGAAAACAGTGTCCAACCGGTAGTATCAAAGTAGTTACGAGCGCCTCTCGCGTGCAGAGCTCTGTTTATTTCGTTCTGCAATACAGGGTTCCAGCAGTGCTTTCGCACAGTCATGTTCGCAGGTGTGGATCTTCAAGGAACAAAATTCTGAATTGTGAAAAACGCGGTGCGTTTGTGTTTTGATCTCTATTAGGTTACACTGTGGGAGCAAACAAACGCGAACGTCATCATTCCATCGGTAGTATTTGACAACCAATTTGGAGCCCAGAAAAATTCAGACCTTAAGGAAGAAATATGCGCATATCATTATTCGGAATTGAAGGCTACGTTAGCGTGAAAGCCGCAACGTGTACACCTTAAAATAATGTGCAGTTGAACCCGCAAAATATTTTCGCATTTGATCGCTCTTATATCGATGTCGCTAAAGACTTCTCAATGAGCGGATAAAATTCGCGGCGCGTAACACATGCCTCAAACTATACAAATGGGTTTGTGAGGTTTTAACTCCTTAAAGGGAATCAGGCTATGAGGGACGTGGTAGTGAAACGCTTCTGAAATTTCGACCACCTGACGTTCCTTTACGTGCACTCACATCGCACAGTACATGGACCTCTAGAATTTCGCCTCCATCAAAAATCGACCGCCGCGGCCGGGATCGAACCCGCGTCTTTCGGTTGAGCAGCCGAGCGCCACAACCACTGAGCTACCGCGGCGGCTCGAACTAAACAATGGTTACAAAACTTGGCGCTTGAATATGAGTCACACGACGGCATAAAGTGGGCTTCTGCTTCGTGAATGCATTGTATCTATGATACAGATTTCGCTTGTACAATGATTTGTTTTTAGAAATTGGCACTAACTAGAAAAATTCTTAGTTTTCGGCCTTGTATTGACAGAAGGAACAAAGGTGCCACCTCTCGACGCGAAACAAATATGTCGCAAGACAGAGCCATTGGGAGGGAAAGAACTTCACGAAATGCAGGCAATTATTGCTAAGTTGTAACTATTGTTAAATAATTTAACTATTGTTAAGTTATTAAGACGCGCTCGACTCTTCGTGACCCTATGTATCACAGCACTATTGGCCTTCCGGTCCTCCACCAATTGCCTGAGTTCAAACAATTTCATGTTCATTGCCTGAGAGATGCCATCTTACCATATAATACTCTGCCGTCTCCTCCTCCTTGTGAGCTAAACCTTTTCCAACATCAGGAAATTTTCCAGCGACACCTATCTGAGCACAGGTGGCCAAAGTAATTTTACTTTAACTTCAATACATGCCTCCCAATGAGCAGCAAGGGTTGATTTACACTAGTATTGACTAATACTTACGTTCTTCTAGTATTGATAAATACTATCAATTAGCTTTATTAATTACCTGCTAGTACTGATTATTACTAATGATCCTCAAAAATCTATCAATAAACTTTTCCAGCAGCGCTGTTCAAAAGCATGAATTCTTCGACGCCAAGCTGTCCAAATATGAGCTCAAAAAGTGTTTTCTATTTCATTTTTTTAAATAGTATTGATCTGATTCTATGGATTAAATACAGGTTTTAAAATGAAAGAATTCGATGTTTAGCGGAAACTCAATGCTTCCGTAGTTATTGTTTGTAGTGTGCGTTAGAGAGGGCATGCTGTTTCTCTCCCAATGAACTGGACTGGTTGCGAACAATAACCTTGCAGCCAGAAGCAGCGTAAAGAACACCATAAGCGATGCAGAAGATGGGAGCTGTGCAACGAACACTGTCGGTCAGAATTATTCACGTATCAGCGAGCTTAATACGTGACGCATGCTACATCTCGCGGCACATGCTACTTTCGGCGCGTATTAATATTTCGCAATGCAATTTCTGATTTATTTATTTCTTTCATCATTTTGGGAGGGCATCCGGGGCGCCGATAAAGGAGTCATGGGCGCGGAGAAGAGGCGTTATAAGGATTGAGGATATGCGATTTAACGCAATGGTGATTATCGGGCTGACGACGACAATGAAAGAGATAACTCGCGCTTTTGAGTAGTTACTACGCGATTCACGTAAGATATATACTGTGTTGTACTCCAGCTCGAGTCCAGAGCGGGCGATGGAACTATCGCTGTTCCTGCAAAAATTGCATCCATTTGAAAGCATTTCAAATGTACATGAAACACCAAAAGAAGGCTGGTTGAGGAAGCTTCATAGCGAGCTCAACCTAAAAAAAGAGAAAATCTATGACGCAGCCCAAATATACATGTCGGTTTCCGCCATCGGGATCAAGAGCATCTCAGTATCTGCATCATCCGCGGTAACGCTGCGAAGTGCGGAGGTGCACTGTGCAAACTTCAATTGAATCTACGGCTGGTCTCTAATTCTGAATAAATATTACCTCTTTTAATACTGCTGTTTTCTTGACGGATAGCGAAAACGTTTGCCACAGTGAAAACTTGCAAGCTATGGCTATTTCAAAATCTAAAGGAAAAACTACGATACCCTGTGGTCCGCGCGGAGACGCAGAATAAATATATAAAAACGCAAAATCTTCAACTGAAAACTTTAAAATAGGGCAAAGTGTATAATAATGTTAAGATACTTAGTTTGACACATACCCTGTAAAAAATAAAGCGGCTATTTTAAGTGACACAAAGAATACCTAAGTGAAGACAAATTTCATTCTGCTAAGTGATGTTTTTCAATTTACGTCTCTTATATTTGAAGGCACATCCATAACTCATATTTTAGGAACTATGATCAAAGACCACAACGTCAGCCATCCTATGCGGTAATCATGAAACTTACAATCCCCTGAACCCCTTCTCTGCGTAATTAATTTCAACTTTGTGCCAAGAAGGAGTTGTTTCAGGCGCTGCTAGAAATTTAACAGAAAAAACGAAGAAACCTTTTCTCCCGAGCAAGCGGTGAGAGCCGATGCCTGCGCAAGATGTTCAAACCACATGAAGGCTGCTAAGCAATTCGCAATAAGAAATTCACAATAATTTCAGGCAGCAACTTGGCGCTGAACTGGGCTGCGGCCTTGAACAAAGCGTGCAAAAAAAGTAAGCGGGTCGTTCGCTCATAGCGTTAATTTGATACTCCTGTCATACTCAAACATCAAGCGCAGTTGTTTTCTCCCGTCACGGCACCAAATCAAGCAGCAGTCAAAGGCTTCTCATAATGAAACAATCGCAGATCTGCCAGTGCCTTAAATAGCAGTGAACCTAAATAGATACCTTTTCGTGGCATACATTTGAAAAATAATGCTGAAGGGCTTCGAATGCTGAGCAAAAAAATTCCTCTATACGCTTCCCTAGTCTAGGACACATACGCAGCAACCATTATTGCTGCCGTTTGAAAAACGAACCGGAAATCTTCGCTCCTTGTCAGCCCACCAATGTGCCAGGAAAAGAAGCCGCTAAGAGGAGGGTGGTCACGGTGCACGTCCGACAGCTTTCTTCTTTATACGTGCTTCGAACTGCACGTTGCTGACCTGCGCACTCACACACAGAGACAGACAGGCACTTCAACTAACCGGACGCCTGAACTTCTGCTAATGATTTGCAGCACTTTTAGGCCGATTATCTGCGGACGGGAACAACTACTTCATGTCACCCGCTGCCATGTCCTCTACCACAGGCGAAAAGAGTCTCAACAAGGCCTGGCATTCTAACAAGCGAGGAAGGAAGCAGAGCAGTATTTTCTACCACAACATCCCACGGGTCGTTAATGCGGACAGAGTGGTAGGACCTCCCTCTTCAGAACTTCCGTGGCGCGGAGCAGCCTTGGGCAAACACAGCTGGCAGAGGTAATGTGTCGTTAACGGCTGGCTGGGTGCTGAGCTTTCGTTTATTTATTTGCTTTACTCACTGTACTATCCTCTTTTGTCAGAGTTGGTACTTGTTGCGCAACGTTTCTAGGTCAAGGAGTGCTTTCTTGCCGGTAAAAGAAGGCCACAGAAGCACACCGCAAGCAGGGAGAACTAAAATTCACAAGATTTTCGTTTAATGAATGAAAATCCTCAGTCACAATACGATTTCACTGCACTGCTTCGAAAATCTAACTCTACTGGTTCAAAACCAGCATCCAATTCAGAAAGCAGAATTATATCCGTGGTCTGCACAATCGGGTGCTTTTAAAGGGACACTGAGGAGAGCACTATTAATATTTTTTTAATAGCAAAATCCGATAGTTCGGCATTTCATGGCTTTGTTGCCACTTGGCCGGCAGCGAAAGATGCATTTATTTCTAAGAAATTTGGATTCGAAGTTGAAATAGTTTTTCGCGCCGCTCTGATTCAAACTTGGGGTTCTGCTATGACGACACAGAACTAAGTGACGTGAAACATGACATTCACATGACGTAACGCAGACTCCGTGATTTCTGGCCGGCAGCAGTGCGGCCCAGCAGCAGCCGAAAAGGAAGCTACCGCCGGCCGCACGTTGAAGGCATCTATCGGCTATTGCGGCCGTCGCTTCGTTTACATTTGCACCGGCGTTTTGCCAGCGTTACAATGGATCCCGTTCTCGAAGTCGTCAAAGAAGTTCTCGCAAATAGACGCCTTTAGCATACCGTACGTGTACCTTGTTACCGTTAGCGGAATACCGGGAGCCCCCATACCGCTGAGAGCAAGCGCTGATTGGTCCCGGCGCTGCAGGAGCGCGCGTAGCTATCGGGTACGTGGCGCCATCTGGCGACGTCAAGGAGATTTGCGCATGCATTTGCTGCGCCTCAGTGATTCGTAGCTTCTCGTGTCCTAGTGTTGCTAGAGCTATTGGTTCTAGCAACACTGTTTTGTGCTATGACGCCATGAAGCTTGTACTTGCGAGTTTGGCCTGTGGCGGCGATACCTGTATTTTGGTTGTTGCTCTTTTCTATGTTACAGGAGCTTTGTTGTCAGTATGAATGGCGTTTTTGTAATCAGGAGCTGGTATTCTGTCGATGCAAGTCAACTTCAATTTCTCCTCAGTGTCCCTTTAATGTTGCAAGGCAGTTTTCGTAATTATCGAAAAAGTCTCTAGTAGCGCTACAGTTCTGCACTATGAAATGGGGGTCGGGCAAGAGCTAGTCTCTCGCTACAGAGATTTCAACTGCCGAGTTTGCAAAATCATCTGCACAGGAAGAGGCACAAACAAACCGGAAGGGCTGTACTTATAATACCATGGCTCTTGTTTCAAGTACAAAATTCCATTGCCTCTCATTCGTGGGCTTACTTTTAGAACATTGCCTTGAACACCGCTGTCAACCAGGTGGGGCGAAAATTATGTGATAAACAGTAAGCTTACCTGCGTCGCAACCAAGGACGCAGATAATACCATGAAACCGCAGAGTTTTATATATCATCATCAGCCTGACTACGCCCAGTGGAGGGCAAAGGCCTCTCTCATGTCTCTCTAGTTAACCCTGTCACTGCCGACTGTGGCGACCGTATCCAGTCAAACTTCTTAGTCTCATCCACCCACCTAAAATTCTGCCGCGCTTGCCTTCCCTTGGTATCCACTCCGTTGCACTTAAGAACCAGCGGTAATCTTGCCTTCGCATTCCATTCCCTGCCAACGCTCATTACTTTGTCTTGATTTCGACTATAATGTCACTAACCCGCGTTTGTTCCCTGATCCACACTGGCCGCTTCCAGTCTCTTAAGGTTACACCTACCATTTTCCTTTCAGATCACTGAGTTGTCCTTAACATGAGCTAAACCTTCCTCTTTAGCCTCCATGTTTCTGCCCCATAAGTGAGTACCGCTAAGACACAGCTGTTGTACATTTTTCTCTTGAGATTTCGGTAATCTTCCATTCATGACCTGACAGAACCTGCCATATACGCTCTCTACACCATTCTGATTCTTCTGCTTATCTCCCTCTCATAATCCGGATCAGCGGTCCCTACGTGCCCTAAGTATACGTACTCCCTTGCCACTTCGAGCACCTCGGTGCCAATTGTGAACGGCTGTTCCCTTCCGAGACTATTGGAACATCATTTTGGTTTTCTGCATGTTGATATGAGACCCACCGTTCTGTTTCGCAGTTCATCGGCTGAGTGACTTGACAAGGCAACTTCATCAGTGATTCGCAAATTTCTTATTTATTATTCATTAACTCTTATCCTCAAGTTTTCCCAATCCAGGCTTCGGAACACCTCCTGTAAACCGGCGGTGAATAGCGCTGGAAAGATCATATCTCCTTGCCTGACACCCTTCCTCAGTTCTATTAGTATTCCATAAATTGCAGTCAATACGGGCGTTCAAATATCGGCTAGGAGTGCTTGGCGATTCTTCGAAGATGAAACTGCTAAAAAATAAAAAAGTGTCATAGTTAAATGAGTGAATTAGTAAATGAAATTAATTTTCAGAAAAATTATAAGGAAATTAGATTAGCAACAGAGTATGAAAATAATTGAAGAGTCCAATAAAAATGCGATATTCAAGTCAGACGTGGTATCGGATATCATGAGGTTTATGAATTGAAGCGAGCCACAGCTTGTGACATGAAATTTTAAAAGAACAACAGAAATATGTATGAACAGCAACATGGACATGTTGGTAATTCATTTGCGATGTAACAGCGCAGGACAACAGGACAGCGCCTGTCTCGTGTCCTGCCCCGTCATTCTGCGCTGTTCCACCCCAAATCACAAGTGAAATATGTTCCCTTTGAATACATACATTGCTGGTAGCTTAGTCAAAAGGGGTAACAATTTTTCCGAAGATTTGAATGCATTCACAAGCACCCGTTCTTTATTCAAAAACCACCTAGACATACTAACAAGCCTAGCCGAGGGTTCTTTTTTTTTTTGGAATCAGTATGCATGGAAATTCATTTATGTCTGGCGCCAAAGAATCGCGATTTTATCAGAACGAATTCGCGAGGCAGATCAGTACTCTCTGGGCCATTGTTAGTGGAAACGTGCTTCCTCATCGAAATAAAATTTGCTCATTAGATCACCGGTCTCTTGTGTGTGTTTCAGGCGTCATCATTTTACCATGAACACATTAAGAAGTGCACGTTTTCAGGAGAACTTCCGACGGGCTTCCTCGGTTAGAGAAAGCCTGTAAATTATTTCGTTTTAGGTGGCTGTTGAACATGGCGGCGTAATTACTGAATATTAACCTTGCTGTTCAAATTACCAAACGTTACGCAAGAAAATATATTTGGCGCAGAGGCCAGAAATACTGACCCCAATAAATAGACAGCGATAGTAAAAGGAAAAAATGTGGGCACGGACGCACAGCGGTGACCTGCGGGCTTCCCGAGATGGCAAAAAAAATGGGAAAACTGGGTTTGGAACGTGCAATAGTCTCGGAAGAAAGCAGAAGAAAACTAAAAACACGGAGACAGGGACAACCACAGGTAGGTGGTCGTTTTATAGTTAAACGCATAAATTTCGGAATTCGGCTTGGAAACCGCTTGCGGACACTATACTTACCATAGTGAACAACTGGTGTGTCAGCCAAAGCACCCTATTTACCATGAGAAACCAACAATATTTAAAATCTTCGCACCTAGTATAAAGGTTACTGGGTCCACTTGTAGGGATACCTTTATTGCGTTAGTCAGATGAAGGCCACAGAGTGGTGAGCTTTCATTTTTGGAGATTTCATGAATGTATTCCGAAGTGCAGAAAGTTTAAACCTATGAGGCAAAAGTCGTAGCTTTACGAAAATCATGGAAATCATGCGCTTCTGGCTCCTCACGTGAAATATTTTTATTTTAGAGGCGTGCCAGAAGAGCAGCAGTCTACGAAAACATAATTTTAGTAGCTTCCAGCAAGCACGCGTAAAGCAGTCAGCTGCGTGGTGGCGAGGGAAAAGCAAAAAATTTTAACTATAAAAAACCATTGAGATAATTAGAATCGCTTTGCACAGCACAGCTCATTTAGGACAATTTTTAAAACAAAACGTAGGCAGGGCACTTCACTGCATGCGTATCAGAACGCGCAAGTAGCTCCACTCTGCGAACGCAGGCGCTACGCTGTGTGGTATGATCTAATCCGATGAAACGCAGCTCTCGATTCTAAACCTGCATGGCTCTACGTATCCGTCGCCGCACCCTTCCTCATCTTCTTGAAAGCAGTCACCGCCCTACCGCGAACCGTGCCCCGCCTTAATTAAAGGTCAGCTCTCTAGCTAATGTGTTACTGCCCATATTTGGAACCAATGGAGTTTCTCTACTTAATATTCATAAATCCCTGGAAGTCCTCATGCCATCCCTGGAGCAGCGGTTAATCGGTGGGCCACTTCCCAGGGATGGCAGGTGGTGCCGCCGGTAGACTTTGTGCGATCCGCATTGCTCTCCACGACCAACCTCGAGCGGCCAATCATTAATTTAACCGCCGCCTGCCAAGCTGCGTGTGGACCCCATCTTTTATGGGTACCATTGAGTGTTAGTCACCACTGCCCTGGGATGGCAGGTGGTGCCACCGGTAGACTTTGTGCGGTCCAGATTCTCTCCACGACCAACCTCGAGCGGCCAATCATTAATTTAACCGCCGCCTGCCAGGCTGCGTGTGGACTCCATCTTTTATGGGTACCATTGAGTGTTAGTCACCACTGCCCTGGGATGGCAGGTGGTGCCACCGGTAGACTTTGTGCGGTCCAGATTGCTCTCCACGACCAACCTCGAGCGGCCAATCATTAATTTAACCGCCGCCTGCCAGGCTGCGTGTGGACTCCATCTTTTATGGGTACCATTGAGTGTTAGTCACCACTGCTCTGGGATGGCAGGTGGTGCCGCCGGTAGACTTTGTGCTGTCCAGATTGCTCTCCACGACCAACCTCGAGCGGCCAATCATTAATTTAACCGCCGCCTGATAGGTTGCGTGTGGACCCCATCTTTTATGGGTATCCTTGAGTGTTATTCACCACTGCCCTGGGATGGCAGGTGGTGCCGCCGGTAGACTTTGTGCGGTCCAGATTGCTCTCCACGACCAACCTCGCGCTACCAGGCGTTAATTTAACCGCTGCCTGCCAGGCTGCGTGTGGACCCCATCTTTTATGGGTACCATTGAGTGTCAGTCACCACTGCCCTGGGATGGCAGGTGGTGCCGCCGGTAGACTTTGTGCGATCCAGATTGCTCTCCACAACCAACCTCGCGCTACCAGACATTAATTTAACCGCTGCCTGCCAGGCTGCGTGTGGACCCCATCTTTTATGGGTACCATTGAGTGCCAGTCACCACTGCCCTGGGATGGCAGGTGGTGCTACCGATAGACTTTGTGCGGTCCAGATTCTCTCCCCGACCAACCTCGAGCGGCCAATCATTAATTTAACCGCCGCCTGCCAGGCTGCGTGTGGACTCCATCTTTATGGGTACCATTGAGTGTTAGTCACCACTGCCCTGGGATGGCAGGTGGTGCCGTCGGTAGACTTTGTGCGGTCCAGATTGCTCTCCACGACCAACCTCGAGCGGCCAATCATTAATTAAACCGCCGCCTGCCAAGCTGCGTGTGGACCCCATCTTTTATGGGTACCATTGAGTGTTAGTCACCACTGCCCTGGGATGACAGGTGGTGCCGCCTGTAGACTTTGTGCGGTCCAGATTGCTCTCCACGACCAACCTCGAGCGGCCAATCATTAATTTAACCGCCGCCTGCCAGGCTGCGTGTGGACCCCATCTTTTATGGGTACCATTGAGTGTTAGTCACCACTGCCCTGGGATGGCAGGTGGTGCCGCCGGTAGACTTTGTGCGGTCCAGATTGCTCTCCACGACCAACCTCGAGCGGCTAATCATTAATTTAACCGCCGCCTGACAGGTTGCGTGTGGACCCCATCTTTTATGGGTATCCTTGAGTGTCAGTCACCACTGCCCTGGGATGGCAGGTGGTGCCGCCGGTAGACTTTGTGCGGTCCAGATTGCTCTCCACGACCAACCTCGCGCTACCAGGCGTTAATTTAACCGCTGCCTGCCAGGCTGCGTGTGGACCCCATCTTTTATGGGTACTATTGACTGTCAGTCACCACTGCTTTGGGATGGCAGGTGGTGCCGGCGGTAGACTTTGTGCGATCCAGATTGCTCTCCACAACCAACCTCGCGCTACCAGACATTAATTTAACCGCTGCCTGCCAGGCTGCCTGTGGACCCCATCTTTTATGGGTACCGTTGAGTGCCAGTCACCACTGCCCTGGGATGGCAGGTGGTGCCGCCGGTAGACTTTGTGCGGTCCAGATTGCTCTCCACTGCCAACCTCGCGCTACCAGACATTAATTTAACCGCCGCCTGCTAGGCTGCGTGTGGACCCCATCTTTTATGGGTACCATTGAGTGTCAGTCACCACTGCCCTGGGATGGCAGGTGGTGCCGCCGGTAGACTTTGTGCGATCCAGATTGCTCTCCACGAGCACCCTCGCGCTACCAGACATTAATTTAACCGCTGCCTGCCAGGCTGCGTGTGGACCCCATCTTTTATGGGTACCATTGAGTGCCAGTCACGACTGCCCTGGGATGGCAGGTGGTGCCGCTGTCACAAAATTCGGCGCATTTTAGAAACAAACAAAGAAAAACCGCCGCGCGCACAGCGTCTCGCCGGCGCGAGCCCAACGGGAGAGAGGGAAAGCCCCCGCCGAGCGCGTGCCTCTCTCTCCACCGTCACGGCATGCGCCGAAGGAATGAGTCATCCAAGCCGAAGATTCTCGAACATGCGAGTCGGTTCTTCTGCTGACGGGAGGAAAACGGCGTGGCCTTGCGTGCACTAAGTCACGTCCCCCTCCTCTGCACTCGGACGTCGGCGACGCCGCCACAACGGCGCCGCGCTAGAACACGCTGGAACCTTCGCGAAACGACTCCTGACTCTGGCCAATGGGGACGCGCGGCCAGTGAGAAGAGAGAAGGGAGACAGCACTGCAAATGCTGCGTGTATGTGCGCGCCTACTCTGGCGCGTTGAACAGACGTGAAAGCAAGCCTATAAAAGAGGACGTTGACCGCTATCAGTCAGTCCGGACCGAAGCTTCATCGAAGCGCGCCCGTTCGACTCCCGGGAAAACACCACTCGGCCAGCATCGGACCAACGAGGCAACGTTCGCCAGTCTGCGGGACGGCATCGTCATGGACTTCTGGTCGTCGGACTGCCGCAGTGCCCGGTGAACAAATTGTGTTTTGCTTGTTACCTCTCTCTCGTGTGTTAGTACACTTTAGGTGCAACATTGCCTTTGTATTGCATTCTCTCTCGAGTTTAACTTTGCCCGAGTTGCATTGTTTGTTAACCACTTTGTATGTGTTTGTACTAGTGATTGTGAAATCCTCTATATCGTCTCTTTGCTATATAAACCTTGTTTTGTTTTGTGTACCTTTGGCTCCGACCCATTCTCTGGCTTGCGACCAGTGAAAGCTGGGCACTGAACGCCCAAAAACCTCTTGTCACTTGGTAGCTGGTCTCCGCTGAGTTTGCCACGCTGAGTCGAGGGCATCTCCTTTGAGTCCGAGACCGCTACCCCCACACGCTCTAAGGATGTCTGGGAGCTTCCCGCGAAAAGTGCGCGAAGTCTGGGTGACAGCCGCCGGTAGACTTTGTGCGGTCCAGATTGCTCTCCACGACCAACCTCGAGCGGCCAATCATTAATAAAACCGCCGCCTGCCAGGCTGCGTGTGGACCCCATCTTTTATGGGTGCCATTGAGTGCCAGTCACCACTGCCCTGGGATGACAGGTGGTGCAACCGGTAGACTTTGCGCGATCCAGATTGCTCTCCACGACCACCCTCGCGCTACCAGTCATTAATTTAACCGCCGCCTGCCAGGCTGCGTGTGGATCCCGTCTTTTATGGGTATCATTGAGTGTCAGTCACTACTACCTTAGGATGGCAGGGCCGCCGATTGTCAACACGCGCGCACGGACGCACGCATGCACGCACGCACAAGCACTCACACTCTCACACACACACACTGACGCGCAGGCGCGCGCGCAGGGATTTTCGCCTAATGGGGCAAGTAGGCTTACGCCTTAAATTACTCTGTAGTCCCCACCTGCACACTGTCCCCAAGCAACAAAAACAAAGAATCATTACATGCACGAAATGCTGCGTACGAAGGAGTTGAAGTTGGGATGTTACTCAATGTCAACGCCGCTTTTTTTCTGAATAGAGGATGCTAAGTTTATGTAACCGGCAGCGAAAGCTCGTGCTTCAAACTTTTGACGCAATTATTATTATTTTCAGTGCGAAATACAACAAATCACAATTATTGCTTCAGTTTCTAAAGCAGGGTATCGAAAATACGGTACACAATTTACTTTACCAGCGAGGTTAGGTGTCAGTCCTTGTGTAACTACCAGAATCTTTGTGACCGAGATGCGGATCACCAGAAAACAAGACTCAAAGAAGATACACAAGTAAAACATGTGGATTATAAGTATGTATTGACAAGGATATGAAAAGAGGCGATCATTTTTTATTTCGAGCTAATGCCAATATCCATAATTTGGGATTGCTATGTGCTATAGATTGTCGTATAAGCAATTTTTAAAAAATAACCTGTGCAGGCGCCTATTGTTTTTGCTCGCCGTCAGCCACTTGAAGAAGTCTCCTACTTTGTTGCTTCAAATTGCACTTGCCCTAATATTCGTGTCCTCCAAACCCTTTTCTCAGCACATGTGCACAGTAGGTGGCGAACGTCCATCTCCGCGGCCAAAAGGGAGGCCGTTTGGAGGTTCTCGGTTCGGGACTTGGCGTGTAGGGGCGTCTGCTTTTTTCCGGTTGGCTTTACCGCCATCATTTTGTTTCCAGTGTAACCGGATGTGTGTCTTCAGCTGCTTATTGATGGCATGTGACTCGTGAGTTACAGTTAGTGTCTTTGTTAGTGTGCTGTAGTATATAATTTTGTCACATGGGGAAATAAGACAAAGGCTACAAAAGGAGAACCTATGTTTATTTGGCATGCTTGAGATGATAATAAAGCGAGCAAGCAGGATAATACTCCTTCAACATAAAGGCAGTGTCTTGCATTTAAAGAATATATGAGATCCACAAAACGAATAGGAGCTAAAATAATAGGATGCGCAGATAAATATGCTTTCTCATAGATTCACCTCTAATAGTAATAATCGTTTTTATCAAGTCCTGTTGTACTTTTCTTTTAAATCGATTGCAGCTACCATATCAGGCTCTGCAGAAACCACTTGATGTTCTTAGTGCATGTTATCAGCGTTCATACAGATTGGCTTGCGAGTCATGAAAGGCCGATTCTGTTTTCAGGGATGACAATACGTGCTCAAGTTGCATATGGTATATGTCGTTTTCCGACCAGTTTGTTCGTACCGGTGTTACAGAAAAGAAAATAACGTTTCTCTCTGAGAACTCGTCTTAAAAAACACGGACGCTAATCTCAGCTAACAACGACGCGGGAAACATTAGCTTAGTCTGCAGTACCCATAATTTTTTTCGTAGCATATATGGGACATAGGCTTTCGATATCACTGAAAATATATTAAAGGTTTTCTCCTCTGCTCTCGGAAGCTGATAACTTTTCGATGTAATAGACGATATGCGAAATTGCTTGGCGGTCTGGCAACACCGCGCCCACAACTTCCGGTTTCCATCTTGGCACGGTCGAGCTCGTCGAGCTGGTGCGTACTTTCTTCTTGCGAGTGGATTTCAACAGGCAAGCTTCAGCTGCTGCGTTGTTTTCACAGCTGATCTTTGACCAAATGTAGGTGCTTTCAATAAGCGCCAGCTTACTCCTACCGCGTCCTCAGCTTCGCTTGAAGTATGGCGCTGATGATCGCAATAATCGGCACTCGAAAGTGGGTTGGAAAGTTGAACCGTGACCGTGTGCTGTGGTCGTTTTAATGCTCGCATTAAAGCGCCGTTCAAGCATCACGCATTATCATGGCTATTTTATTCCCAGGTGGACGCGAATTCATCTGGTAGGGTAGCGAGCGGTTATTTTGCGGTGAGTGCGCACGTGTGTTGACAAACATCTGTGACAGTGCGAACTTTCGTTCGCGCCGACGCCAGGAGCTTCGTGCATTGCAGTATAATCACACAAGAACCTCGACCAGCTGCGTAATTCGATTCCTTTACTGTAATGTGCAATGCGCATCCGCGGTTTTCAACGTCACCGTTTCAGAGCCCGGCGTCGGTTGATTTTCGCCACAATTCGTTGAAACCGCGTCCTGCTTAGACGCAGTCAGTCGACATTAACAAGAGGAAAGTAGGCATGCACATATAATTGAAAATATTAAGGCGAAAGCCTTTAATGTCTCATCGTTGTAAGCAGCAGTTGTCGACAGAGAATGTCACGCTTTTCAGTTGGTCGAAACGGTCGTGACGTCACAGTGCGCCAATTTCAAACGGGGCCAATTGTACTTTGGCTAGTAACCATGCAACCAATTGAAGGGACTATATAGTGATGCTCCAAGTAAGTGGGACTGAGCTTAGTTAATTGCTTAATTACCCAATTAGCCTAATTAACTTCTCTAGTCGGGCCATATAAATAAATAAAACCTAGTAAGAAATTGGTCGAGCTCGGGAATCGAACCCCGGTCTTCGGAGTGCGAGACGAGCATGCTATCCACTCCGCCATGCCAGCTCGATGGTTTGGAATGAACAAAGGCACGTCTAGTGAATACGGTGTCTTCGCTCACTGCCATCCTCCTCCCTTCCCTTCCTGCGAGGTTTAGGTGTCC